>NC_084593.1:35042912-35342912 GCF_033807715.1 Cololabis saira | reverse complement strand
AGTGCCCCTGAAACGGAAAACAGACGACCGGTGAAAAAAAAAAAATATAGGAATGTGTTCTTGTGTGAGATGTCAGAGCCGGGGATTTGATTCTTGGTGGAGATGGGTTCATACTGCAGCAGGTGATGAGCACAGAAGACAAAGGAGCGCTGACAGTCCCCTGACCTGGACAAGGGTCACCTGAAGACAGAAAAGCCCAGCATTCCTCACCTGACAGGAAGCTCTTGGGATAACTTGAACTCGGGTTCAGGTTTTGACAAACTTTCTAAGCATGTCGAGAGCTGCAACCACCAACCCATTAAGAGGTAATCTGGTGGATTAGTGCTCCTTTGCTCCTGTTTGTTGGACTACTTACGTCTCGATGGGGGTACTTTCATGGGAGAGGAGAGCAAAGAGATTCAATATTTTCACCCAGTCTCCCTTTCGCTTAAACAAGCTACACTGTCACTTACACAGGAAACACACCTGCGACACCAACACATTAATCAAAGCTTCCTAATCAGTATCCCATAGGGATATGTGTGGCATCTTAATTGCATAGGAAGCGTTGTATTACGCGTTTATCTAAATTTGAATTTCAATACATAGTAAAGCATTTAAGACTTAAGCATTTTAAAAAATAGCTGATTTCTTGAATTTTTTTTTCATAATACATTTTTTTGTTCACAGATTTTGTTTTCCTTCTATAGCTGGTTCACTCATTTGAGCACAGGACACTGAATAGTCAGAAAAACAGAAAACAGGATATGAATTAAGTGCGTAGTGTACAGTAGATGAAGCTGGGCCGAGACAAACGTGAGGTGAAGCTGAGGTTTGTGAGGGAGGCCCCTGCCTCCAATTTGAATTGTTTTGTACCTGAAATGTGATACACAAACATATGCTCTTTACCACAATAAATACATAAAATATTACATTAAAGAATAGTTCAAACATCATAAAAACATTTCATACATGAAACCAATTTTAAATGGAGCTGTTAATAATAGTACAAGATTATGGAAGATGCAAACTTCAATTCGAGAAAGAACTGATTGAAAAATATTCAAACTGCAAAACAGGAACAAAAAAGTACAGCTTCTGAGCTTTTCTGTTTGTTATTTGTTTATAGAAAGCAGTATTTCATGTTATATTTAGTAGGAGTATCTTGTCATGGACATCTTAAATGACTAACCAATAAATGAATGAACAGAGTTCTTGACTTCAGTCCTCATGGCCTGCTTTATCAATGATGTTAGATAGATTTCATCTCACATTTTCACTGTGG
This sequence comes from Cololabis saira, assembly GCF_033807715.1. Classification (NCBI taxonomy): domain Eukaryota; kingdom Metazoa; phylum Chordata; class Actinopteri; order Beloniformes; family Belonidae; genus Cololabis; species Cololabis saira. The sequence continues at coordinate 35,341,648 of NC_084593.1, read as the reverse complement.
TTATGGCTGGGAACAATAACAGAAATGAATATAGAAGCTGTCTGAAACCCGGTCTAACGTCTGAAGGCAGAGGGGAAACAGGGTTTTTCCTGATGCCCTGAAGGTAATTGTGTTGTGCCATAATGAAGCCATGGGGGAAGATCGCCCCTGCATCCAGAAACGTAGCTCAACAACAACCAAAAGCTGTTTCCTCTCACGTGATGGGGGGGCCTCAGCTCACTGGCAAAGTGCCTGCTAGAAAATATTTTATTTTTTAGAACAAATGATTAAGGCTCTCTCCAAGAGGGTGTACATGAGCACGTATGTGGACTTGGATCCAAAACTGGCCTCTCTTATGCAACTGAATGATCCGAGTGAACGTACCTGCCTCTAATCAGCATGTTTACTTCCCAACGCAGCCTGTAAACAATTATCCCGGAGCCGTAATGCACATGTGTGCATATAAACAAACTTTGATTGTTAGAGAGAGACGGTGTGATGTGCAGCAAAGGCTCCACTCTGACCTCGAGTCTGAATGCGGAAGTTGATCTTGCTCTCAGACGGATGGGTGATGGTGTATCCACAGAAATCCACATCCACGCTGTTGAAAGAAAACAGGAAACTCAACGTGAGAAATCAGATTATTATCCATGTTTTGTTTAAAAAGGTGTGTTAGAGTAAAAATGCTCATCAATCTCAACTCATTCGGGCAAGCTGGACATGGAGAAGAAGGAAAATACAACAAAACCCACAATGGTCCCTGTAATAGCTTGGATCTCACATAAGTAATAAGACATCATTATTTACTGACAAACTAATGAAACAGGTGTGGACAAATGAGTTACCCTGAAACACTGAAAATAATTTGAGCATGTAGTTCAAATGTCGTTCACCCTCTTTGACCACATTAAGCTAAAGTGTGTCCTGTAATTAGCGCCACATGCGTGTTCAGCTTGGCAGTCAGGCAGTCTGACTTAAGCATGAAAAGTGGTCTCTCTGCTGTTTACCATCATGGTGTTCACTACACTAAGATAAGAAATAAGATCATAAACACGCATGCTAAAAGGTAAAGGCGGCAAGGACACAATCTCCAAGCAGCTTGATGTTCCTGTAGCTACAGAGGGAAAAGCAATTTACAAGTTAAGTGTCCGCGGGACCGTGGCCAACTTCCCTGGATAATTGGACACATGAGGAGAACTGATGACAAACTAAAGAGATGGATGATATAGATGGTAACTTAGGAGCCTGAACAACCTCCAAAAGAGATTCAAGGTGAATCCCAAGGTCAAGATACATCAGCGTTAGATCTCAGATCATCCATTATTGTTCGAGCTACAGTGGACGAACGAGGAGGACGCAAAGAGAATGCTCGAGCACAAATAATTTCAAAAAACAAATCACAACTTTTTTGCTAACCCAGCTTAGCAAAACTTAACAACTAATTTCCAGAACTTCTCTGCACATCCTTATCAGATTCCTGTTTTTCTCTGAATTTAGCTTATTCTCCTTAGTTGTCCTATGTTTTACATATCTCTGTAGATATTGTTTGTTTCCTTATAGGAGGACCACTCGACAAGCCCTTATGGGTTTTTTTGGTTCCTCCTGCACATTTTTTTCTGTTACATTGTATTTCTTTTTTTTGTTGTTGTTTCCTTTTTTTCTACATACTGTTGTCTGAATTTTTGGCGGTTGTATACTTTTTTTATGTGCAAATAAAAAAGAAGAAATCATAAAAAACTGGCCTGAAATTTCTGTCAAAATTCAAATTGACGGGACACAAAGCTTCTGGGAGAATGTCCTTTGGACACATGAGACAAAATTGGACCTTTTTGGAAAAAGAATAAAAAAAATTTAAAATTAAAAAAATCCCATCAGCTCTTGCAAAAATGTACAAGTGCTGATTTAAATCATGTTAAACATCTGTCGAAAAATCTGAATCATGCAGTGTGGAGAGGAAACCCTTTAACTGAGGGGCACCACCAAATCTGTCCACCTGAGTGAGTTGATACACGCATCTCATGTCTCCCTTTGGTCAAAGCTTTAGCTGGCGTGGGTTGTGTGTGTGTGTGGGAATGTGAAAATGCGAAACACTGACTTCTTCATGATCATATATCTGAGGGAGTTGCCCAGCGTGTGGTCTTCTTGATGCAGCACAAATGTCACACAGCCTTCATCCCCTCCCTCGGCGTGGACCTTGAATGCAAAAGGAAAGACTGAAACGAAAATCCAAAAGATCTGGGCGTTTTTTTCACAGGACACCAGTAAATAAGATGGAAAAATGCCAAACATTACAGCAATGAAGACTTTAAACTGCAGCGAGTTAGATCAGATTGGCCGTTTTGGTCTAAATAACCGAGGCAGTGAAGGTTTCACTTGGAGATACCAATCGGACATGACATGAAAACCACCTGCTTGATATCATGCGGTCTCCCTTTATCCTCCCACACAGCTGGGACCCGTTAGGACCTCGGGGTGTGTTATGCACACTCTGAGTGTTTTAGGCTGTGATGGATCACTCTTGATCCAGCGCATCTCACACATGCCTGATCAGAGTGGGATCTGGGGAGTTTGGAGGCCGGGTCAACGCCTTCTTGAACTCTTCTAACATTTCCTGAGCTCTGCTCCTAATTGGTTTTTGCAAGATGGTGAGAAACAAAACCCAAATTTCCCAGCAGAACATCGCACTGTAATGAGCCGCTGCTTGGCATTTACTCGCCCCGTCTTTAATGCTGCGAAAAAACAGGTATATTCCATATAAATGTTAAGTGTGCAGTTATGACACCACCAGTGATTTTGTATCACTGAGACTGACTCCCGAAGATTACTTATTAGTAGGGCTGGGCGATATATCGAGATTTTAATATATATCGATATATTTTCAATCGCGATATGGTACGAGACAATATCGTTTATATCGATTATTAAAAATTTTTTTTTTTTCTTTTACGATTTTGATATAGCTTATTTTGTGACAAATTGACTTGAATGTTTTATTTGCACAAATGTTTTGTTATTTGCACAACTGTCAACCTCAGTGGAAAAGTCTGCCTGTTACTGTCTACATTGTATTAATTGCACAGTGTATTTTAATTTAATTGTTATGCAGGAAAGGGATATTTGTTTTATTTTATTCAAGAAGCATTTTTATTCTATATATGCAGGCAGTTTATTTTTATTTCATTTGTTTTATACATTTTTATATTGTGCAGACCTCTGTTAATAAATGTCACCAAATGTCACCTGTGTGACATTTGGCACGAGGCTTTGTAAAAACTGACTGTTTTTTTAAGGGTTTGCCTCAGAAAAAAATGAAGCTAACAGAGATGCTATGCTATAATGCTTTGGGGGGAAACCCCAATTAAGGCACAGAAAAAATATCGAGATATATATCGAGTATCGCCATTCAGCTAGAAAATATCGAGATATGACTTTTGGTCCATATCGCCCAGCCCTACTTATTAGTAAAATAAATATGCAAAACTTTACATTTTCATCTAAATGTGTAGTGGCTTTCCAGATTTGCTGCTTGAGTAAGGCAATATAAGTCACTTAATATAGTTGTAGGTAATTAGTAACCTGATTTCTCTAATACTCTCAGGTTAGTTTATTGCAACGTTATAACTTTCACTAGTCACTTTACTTCTCAAGTTTTTATATCTGTATACTTATATGTATGAGCCTATGTGTATCTGTAATTTATTATGGCTGCTGTGACATTTTAAAACCAATATATTATTATATTGACAAGTCTTTAAATTAAATAATTAAGGAAATAATCCCAAATCGGCATGAAATAGCATTTCCAAAGTATTTCAAGATCATGATTTTGCTGCAATTTATTTGAGGCAAATCTCACATTCAGACCTTTTCAACCTGTCATAATTTGATGGTTCAGTATCTTATTCAATTTCTTGTCATTTTGCTAATATTTTAATCTATTGCTTTATTTATTTATATTTTATATTTTTTTCCCGTAATGTGTCCTTGCACACTCTGAAAGGCACCTATAAATTTTATTATTAGTTTAGTTTATATTAGTGGGTTAAGCAAGCGGCTCATGTACTGAGACTACAGTCCTCCTGCAGTGGTTGCAGGTTTGAATCCCGGCCTGTGCACCTTTGCTGCATGTCATCCCCATTCTCTCTCTCTACCCCCTTCCTGTCTGCAACTTGAATACAGGGCCACTAGACACAAAAATATCTTTAAAAAAATAATAATAATTAAAGCTGCAAGCAGCGATGAACGGGCCCTCGCACCCTTGTGCACGTTCAGGTGTGCTGCAGTGGAAACGCTGGTATGACTTGCATGTAGATTCTTCAGGCCTGGACTTTTAGTGGATGACACCAGCCACGACTCTCTATATCAAACCAATCACGTTATGGCAGAAAGTAGGAACTATCAAATACGGACCAATCAGATGAAGGGGGGGCACGCTTTTTGGCATCTAGCGTCGCCACGGTTACGCTTTTGACTGAGAAAAGTAATGCACGTCGTCGCAAGATCAAGACGCACATTTTGATGTATAACACACCTGGGTGCACGTTACGGTTCGGCCTGCATTAACTGCTGAAGGAATGGCACAAATTTTGCCAAAATTACACGATTAATTCAAAATGGCCGACTTCCTGTTCAGTTTCGGCCATGGCACCACGAGACTTTTCTTTAAGTTGCGACATGATACAGGTGTGTACTGATTTTGGTGCATGTACGTCAAACCCTATTGTGGGGCTTTAGGCACAAAGTTTTCTAGGGGGCGCTGTTGAGCCATTAGGCAACGCCCATTAATGCAAACCATTAAATATCAAATTTTTCGCCAGGCCTGTCTTGCGTGCAGAATTTGGTGACTTTTGGGGCACGTTTAGGGGGGCAAAAAGGCCCTCATTTCGTCTGAAAAATTAAAAAAAGAGAAAGGAAAAGAATTCTTACAGATACACTGACTCTCTACCCCCTTCCTGTCTACAACTTGAATACAGGGCCACTAGAAACAAAAATGTCTTTAAAAAAATAATAATAATTACAGCCATTTCAAGCAAAGTAGCTAAGTTTTCAAGGAATCAAAAACTATTTGGACAACTAAGTTAAGTGGCCAGGTTTGGTCCGGTCCCTGCATACCTCAAGATATAAGAAGCAGATAAAGGTCTGGAGATGATCACAGGTACTAAGTTAGCATGTGGTAACTGTTTGACTAGAGCTCCATAGCATGAAGTCCAAGGATATCTCAATATTAGTGAAGGAGGCCATCAATTGTGGGCTGAAACAACTTAAATCTTTAGGATGGATGACAACAAAAATCAGATGTGATCAATTCAACCATCAGGTATATTCTTAGAAATAGGAAAGGCATTAATGAGCTGAACAACATGAAAAGGCCGGATGTGGAGATAGACAAAATGCAAAACAAACTAAAGATGTTTTGAAGACAGAGGAAGTGAATATCCTTCACCGGCCAAGTCAGACGTCTGGTCTTCATTCAGTAGAAGAGGATTTTCAGTTACTGGAGACAAAACTGAAGGCAGAAGGACCTGCAGACAAGCAGCATCTGGGGGAGCTGCAGTGCAGCTGACTAAACATCTGCAAGGAGAACTCTGGACTCCAGACCTCAGGTAACTGATGACTGCAAAGGATCTTCATCCAAGTATCAAAAATGATGGTTATATTTATAATTACATCATTTTGTCCAAATACTTTTATGCCCCTGAGATTTGAGGTTCTTTGTTTAACTACAACTCCTAGATGATAACTATACCCATGTTTTTGTGAAACCTCGTTTAAAATTAAAACTGAACGTCTCCACTTTCATTGCACCCAGGAAACGACTAAGAGGGAAACACAATGCATCAAATGTAACAAAGTTGACATACGCTGAAAGACAAGGCTGCAGTAAAAGCATGGTTTATTTCAACTTTGTAGGAGAGCAGTGTTTCCTTGTTGATAGCTCTCCTGCCCACGTGAGGACTCAACTAGCGGGGGACATGTGGACGTGGCTTCTCCAGTATTATATCGCCTCGCAACTGTATTCATATCATCAAAATCGTGTAATTGAATACAATATCAAACGATAATGTACCCAGCTCTTACCATTTCCAGAATGGGTTTCTTTTCTGTTTCCCCGGCCATGCTTCCTCTCGGTCCGTGTGTGTCGCCCTGGGCTTTTCACCCTCACGAGGGTCTGACAGGCAGGGAATCAGACAACCGAGCTCTGGTCTGCCAAACGGTGTCTGTTTTAATGTACATTTGGACCAAATATGGGCCCTGTATAAATGTCCATCCTGCTGTTATCTGTACCTATCTATGAGGATCAGAGGGGTCTGCTGGATCTTCTGGAGGAGGGAGTGCCTGTAGAAAAACCCCTACAATCATGGGAAGAATATGAATATATATTAACTATATAAACTTGTATATATTATGCATATTAACTCAGTATATATATACACACACACACACACACACACACACACATATATATATATATATATATATATATATATATATATATATATTTCTTATTCTTTTGCATGTTTGTCGCACTTAAACGTTTCAGATCATCAAACAAATTTAAATATAAGACAAAGATAACATACTGTAAGTAAACACAAAATTCAGTTTTGAAATGAAGGATTTTATTATTAAGGGTAAAAAAAAATCCAAACCTACATAGCCCTGTGTAAAAAAGTGATTGCCCTCCCCTGTTAAAACATAAATTATCTGTGGTTTGTCACATCTTTGGAAAGCGGATTTCAATTTCTCTAGCCACACCCAGACCTGGTTACTGTCACACTGGTTCTCAATCAAGAAATCACTTAAATAGGACCTGCCTGACAAAGTGAAGTAAACCAAAAGATCCTCAAAAGCTAGACATCATGCTGCCATCCAAATAAATTCAGGAACAAATGAGAAAACAAAGTAATTGAGCTCTATGAGTCTGGAAAAGGTTACAAAGCCATTTCTAAAGCTTTAGGACTCCAGCGAACCACAGTGAGAGCCATTATCTACAAATGGAGAAAACATGGAACAGTGGTGAACTTTCCCAGGAGGCCGGCCGACCAAAATGACCCCAAGAGCAGCGACGACTCATCCAAGGGTCAGAAAAGACCCCAGAACAACATCCAGAGACCTGCAGGCCTCACTTGCCTCAATTAAGGTCATTGTTCACGTCTCCACCATAAGAAAGAGACGGGCAAAAATGCCTGAATGGCAGAGTTCCAAGACCAAAACCACTGCTGAGCAAAAAGAACATAAAGACTCGTCTCAGTTTTTGCCAGAAAACATCTTGATGATCCCCAAGACTTTGGGGGAAATACTCTGTGGACTGAAAAGACAAAAGTTGAACTTTTTGGAAGGTGTATGTCCCATTACATCTGGTGTAAAAGTAACACAGCATTTCAGAAAAGGAACATCATAGCAAGAGTAAAACATGGTGGTGGTAGTGTGATGGCCTGGGGCTGTTCTGCTGCTTCAGGACCTGGAAGACTTGCTGGGGTAATTGGAACCATGAATTCCGCTGTCTACCAAATAATCCTGAAGGAGAATGTCCGGCCATCTGTTCGTGACCTCAAGCTGAAGCCACTTGGGTTCTGCAGCAGGACAATGATCCAAAACACACCAGCAAGTCCACCTCTGAATGGCTTAAGATAAACTAAATGAAGACTTTGGAGTGGCCTAGTCAAAGTCCCGACCTGAATCCCATTGAGATGCTGAGGCATGACCTTAAAAAGGTGGTTCATGCTCGAAAACCCTCCAATGTGGCTGAATGACAACAATTCTGCAAAGAAGAGTGGGCCAAATTTCCTCCTTGATCCTGTAAAAGACTCATTGCCAGTTATCGCTAACGCTTGATTGCAGTTGTTGCTGCTGAGGGCCCAACCAGTTATTAGGTTTAGGGGACAATCACTTTTTCACACAGGGCCATGTAGGTTTGGATTTTTTTTCCCCTTAATAATAAAAACCTTTTAAAAACTGCATTTTGTGTTTACTTGTGTTATCTTTGACTAATATTTAAATTTGCAAAAAAATAAGAAATCAGGAAGGGGGCAAACACTTTTTTATACAACTGTGTATATACACACACACACACACACACACGCATATGTGTGTGAGTATATATATATATATATATATATATATATACACACACACACATATGCGTGTGTGTGTGTGTGTGTGTGTGTGTGTGTGTGTGTGTGTGTGAGTATATATATATATATATATATATATATATATATATATATATATATATATATATATATATATATATATTCACTGCTGCATTTAAAGATTTAGTGTATAAAAATGTAATGTGAATAGTGACAGTATTTATGTGTTGTCTTCAGCTGGTTTACTCGGGCAGCAGGGCCGTCGCCTGTAAGACTTGATGGGGGGAATACAAACCCCAGCACAGTCTGCATATCAGAGCGTCTGTTATCAGACAGACGTATGAAAACCTGTGACGATGCAACTACGTCATAGTCGGGGAGGCAGAAATGTAGTTCTAAGAGCACAACAGCTGCCTTGTATAACACTAGTAAGGAGTGCAGTAAAAACTACACTACCCAGCGGGAGCGAGGCTCTGTTTCCGGTCCGGAGGATTCGCAAAGCAGAAGTCACTCGAAAGGGATTAGCTAGCTTGCTAGCAGCTGAAATATTTTTAGATGTGGGAATTAAATTAGCTACTTGGAGCATTGCCGGCATATTGAGGTAATTTGTGTTTACATGACTGCCTTCGCTCTGCAGCTAGAAACCACGGCTGGTGTTTTGTTGTCTCCTCAACGCCGCTATGTACAACATTAATGTCAACAACATTACTAGCGAGATGTTTAAATCTATCAACAATAGTTCATGCGACCTTTTAATTATAGTGATTATTGTTGGTACACAGAGGTTACGGTGGGTTCAATGCCTAAACATGGTTTCGATTTTAACACATTTATACACGTAGCTCTCCCTTAATAGGTCTGCTCTTTGTCCAGCACATTATTTATGCTCATCTACATCAGTGGGAACTTAACTATTCTCCTTGGTTTTTGTTTGGTTTTTTTTGCTGACAGCATACACAGTTGAAGCCCAGCTGTTACCATGGCAATCCTGTTTGCTGTGGTGGCTCGTGGAACTACTATCCTGGCCAAGCACGCCTGGTGCGGGGGGAACTTCCTGGAAGTCACGGAGCAGATTCTGGCCAAGATCCCCTCAGAGAACAACAAGCTGACCTACAGCCATGGCAGGTGAGGAGGAATCATGTCTTTACTGCTTTCTGAATCCTTTATTTGAACATGGTTTAAAAAAAAAAAAAAAATATATATATATATATATATATATATATATATATATATATATATATATATATATATATATATATTGTTGTAGCCATTTCTTCATTTCTTATCCTTAGTTTAGAAAAAGTTTAGTTCAGGATGTTTATGAAGTTGATCTGTTACTTTGAATTATCTTGGCTTGGTAATTAGTTTATGTTAAACAGTACCTGAGTTTATTTTATTTATTTTATTTAATAACAATAATTGTTGGATGGGTGGGGCCGGGACACACCCCTCATGATTGGGACCGGTGTGGTGTGTGGGTGTGTGTGAGTCAGTCACGCGGAAATGTCAGACAGGAGGCAGCTGTGGTTAAATGCCAATTTTGACCATTTCACGCTGTTTTTAGTTACTTTTCTAAATAGTTTTCGTTTCGTTGGATTTTTTCCCTAATTGTGGAGCCGCATTGATTTATGTTTGTAAGCCCTTTTGTTGGAAATAAATATTTAAAAAAGGAAAAAGTCGCAACAAGTGGAGTGTGTAAAATCACCACGGTTTTTGCTTCCTGTCAATGGCATCGTGTTCCTCGGATGCCAGGACATATATATATATATATACACACACACCGTATGTTCTGGACTATAAGCCGCCGCACCTACATATAAGCTGCATCCTCTCTATTTAAAAAAAAAAAAAAAAAAAAAAAGATATGCAAGCCGGAGATATGCAAGCCGGAGATATTTATGTTGTTAGATTAGATATTTACTACATGTACAGAATGATTTTGAACTGTAAATGATGTACATGTATGAACCTAAATAGATCCTTTCCTAACAGTGTCTTTTAACACGGCAGCAACTTTGCTGATTAAAACGGGACAGAACAAAGAGAAAATAACCAGTATTTATTTATCTATTTATCTGTTTGAAATCTGCTTCTACCTACTTCTATCTGCTAAAGAAGAAGTAGCGTATTCTTCTTTGCATTTATTTTGTCTTAATAAAAAAAATGAACTGTTTCAGGTCTCGAATGGAATCGGGCCGAGACCACCTCTCCTAGGTGATCTCGGATCGCTTGTTTTGTACCGTTTCAGAGCGCGATTGCTGTGTTCACATATACCAAAACGTTCCGATCTTTAGGGGGAAACGTTCCCTTTTCCGGTACAACTGCTTGAAACGGTACAGGTGATAAAGCACCCTTAGTTTTGATTCTAATTCCGGTTAGAGCGCCCCGAGCGGTGGAAAAAAAATCCACAGAATAGCTGCACCTTTGTATAAGCTGCATGGTTCAAAACCTATAAAAAAAAGTAGCAGCTTATAGTCTCTTATAGCCTATATATATATATATGACAGACAAGTAAAAACAAATGAAAACATTGCAATATTCATAAATAAAAAACAAAAGCAAATCAACAAGCCTCACAGGCAGCCAAAACATGTTCAAAATGATTAGGAGGAAGTCGTAGATTTATGTAATCCTAACCCTTATTTAGATTATCATCGTCAGCACTTACAAAATCTTATCCCAATGTGGAATAACTTTAACGAAAAGAGAAAATATTGTATTTTAACATTAATGTAAATATTTAGCTATTGCTGTACTTCCAGTATTCATTCTTATGTAAATAAATATATTCTACATTTTTATTATAATATCACTCATCCTTCTGTGCATAAATGTATTGTATATACAATAGCATATATATATATATATATATATATATATATATATATATATATATATATATATATATATATATATATATATATATATATATATATATATATATATATATATATATATATATATATATATATATATATATATATATACACACACATATAAGTACACACATACATACACATGTACATAATAAGCACACATATACACATGCATACACATATACTGTACATATAAAACATACTTACGTCCTCACATACCTGCATACCTACGTAACGGTACACACACACATACATACTACTACATACTACATACGTCTTTCTCACTCGCGTGTTTCTGTGCGTCAGTGGTCATGTGATTGTACTTTACTGTACTACTGATATACACTTTTTTGAGTGGCACATCTCTTATCTAATGACCAACCGTTTTTCTCTTTTAGCTATCTCTTTCATTACATCTGCCACGACAGAATCATATACCTGTGCATCACTGATGATGTAAGTATATAATTGGTTTAGCAATGAGATAAACTGTTGATTTCTTGCAAGGGATGTTCTGAAATAGCTTTGAAAAGATAAGTGTCCGTTTAAATCAGATTTCATTTTTTAAATTAAAATCTAATAAGAAAATTAACCTAAAATTACGCCACTTTGAGAAATGGACATGGATGTTTAGGCTGTCAGCATTAGTTTGCTGATGGGCTAGACTTAGGACCAGCTGGATGCATGGAATCAGACCTTTTTTTTAATATTAAATCTTATTTCTCATATTTGTGTAGTTTAGTCACAAATGTATTGCTCCTTTATCTTTACATGACCGTCAATTGTATCTTTCTGTCTATGCAAACCTCTGGTGGAAGGACTTTGAGAGGTCTCGTGCATTCACCTTCCTCGGTGAAATCAAAAAGCGCTTCCAGACAACATACGGGTCCCGAGCACAAACAGCCTTACCCTACGCCATGAACAGTGAGTTCTCCTCCACACTGGCGGCACAGATGGTGAGTACAAAAACAAATACTTAACATTTTTTACATTTTCTTGTGAGGCCTGTTTTAGTCCTTTTTTGTTTTTATTTCTGTTCTGTGTTTAAAAATAATCAGAAATTAACATGAATGCACCAGGACTTATATCCAGAATAGTCTAATTAAATGTTGACTGTTCTTAGTTACCAAGAGCAATAATTTAAAAAAATATGCATCCTTCTGATGAATATAAATCCCCCTCTCTTATTTAATCAAATACATAAGTTCAGTAAAATAAGTTTTAGTCTTTTTAGGAAAATGTTCTATGACCAGAGGAAAACTAAAGGAGATTTTTTTAAAGGGGGTATGGAGTGCATCAGTGTGTTTATAAGCGACTGAATGAAGCTAGAGGGGAATAGAATAGGAGTAAAACATGCAGGAGGAACAATCATACCATGGGGTACTTGTGCCACTTCTACTGGGAGCATTTGGGAATGGTAAAATCAAAAAATCATCAAAAGTTCATTGAATCATTTTAAACATTACCACAGCTCTAAATGTTGCCATGTCTTCTCTTTCTGTGTAGAAACACCACTCAGACCCTCGGGGTTCAGATCGTGCTGCTGAGGCTCAGATGCAAGTGGATGACTTGAAGGGTATTATGGTCCGCAACATAGGTGAGCTTCTCTATATTTCTCTCATAAAAAGATGCTTCATGGTTCACATAACACATGTGCTTTTGCTCTGGCTTGTTGTGCTTTCTATTTACCCAGATTCATTTGGCAGTAGTTTCCAAGTTCTGGAGATTTTGGCTTTAGAAATGTCTGTCTTCTCTCGAGTATAAATGAACCGAATGCATGCAACTTGTGTTGGGTAAAGCAGTTAAAGAATTACTTTTGGAAAAATGCAACAGCAAAGTCTCTGTCTAGAAATCGTGCTGTGTTTTCCAAAGAAGACTGGTAAACCTTGTTGACTAATTCCACGTAGGAATTTTTTTTTTCTATTGCATCAACTCCATTAGGTGTATTACTGTCCAGACAGAAAGCATATCAGGCTCAAGCTAATGAATGGATGTACAAAATATTTAGTAAGCACGGATGGAAAAATCCTGTGAATTTACTGATAAATATTACATTTCACAATAGCACAATAATCAAATAAGTATAAACCACATAGTTCCCAAATGTGCACTCAGTAGATGCACAACATTGTTGGAGTTGCTGAAGTCATGCAGGTCAGAAAAAAATGTGAATATTTGGTTTAGAGGGGAATTTTATCTTCAGTGAATCTAGTAGTGAATTCCTCTTTATGTAAAGCCTGTTTATGGAGAGCCTGAGCAACCCTGCAAAGGATATAGCCTGTATAGAAAATGGATGGATGGATGGATTGATATAGCCAAAAAGAGAAAAAATGTCAGATATCATTTTAGTTTTAGCAATTACAGCATTGATTTATGTTTCAGAACTTGAGGAAAATGTAACTATGTCCATTTGATCTTGTTCCAGCAGTGACTGTTCTGAACATAAATCTATTATGTTGATGAACGATGACTGGGTAGTTGATTTTTACAACAGATTACAACAAGATTTCTGTTCTTGCTGGCACTAGGAGTTCAAAGAGCTTCTGAATAAGGACCATAACGGCTAATTGTATCAAATCAGATCATGCACTGGAGCAACTTGATCTGAGGTTGTTTACAGACCAACTTAACTCATGAGTCCTGAACTCCGACTACTGTTCTGTGATGTCATGTACATTTAAGGCCGCGTTCAGACTGCAGGCAAATATCCGATTTTTAGCCCATCCAGATTGAAACTGGATGACTCTTTTGAAGTCTGAACAGTCCCAAACCGCATGATATCCTATTTTTGCAAACCAGATGGAAACCACCTCCAGGAGGTAGTTTCATATCCGATCCATATCTCATTTGGGCAGATGCGTGTCAGTCTGAACAGCTCCAAACACTCAGATCGGATATGACTGTCCCAGACGCTCCAAACCACCCGCCCATTTCCAGTTGTGGAGCTACTCATCCTTTCACAGAGAGCATGTACAATCTCTGATGTCACGTCAAAAACTATTATTTGTAGTTTGAGTGTTGCAAATTCACATTACAAATCATGTTTTAATAGCAGAAAAAAAGACCGCATTTCCACGTAGGTGCGGGTCGCCGCGTACCCTACGCCGTAGGCTCTGCGTTGGTGTAACGCGGAACCATAAATCAGCCTTCAGTCGCGCTGTGAGCCTGAACCTGCAGCCCGTCAGCCCCTCTCCTCCTAGGAGGAGAGGTTATGGAGCGGGGCTGCCAGTTATTAATTGCTGGTTCGTTTTGTTAACTCTGAGCTTTGTTGGTTGGTTTGTTAGTTTGCTGGTGGTTTTGTTCTGAACACCTTTCTCTGTTTCTGCTGGGACGCCGGGTCCCTCCGCCGATCACACAACTTTTGCTGTATGCGTTCATTTTTATGTCTAAAAATGATGCGCAGTGCCGACCCAATCAGAAACGGTACAGATATTTTGGGATATTTTTATATATATAAAAGAAATACATGACTTCACACAATACACGCGCTGGGTGACGCCTCCGCTCCGACGTCATTGCTACGGCAACCCGTCAGATCAGTCAATGATGTGGCCCAGTCTGAACAGAGCCAGATCCGATATGGACACTTGCTAAAAACAGTGTGGACAGTCAGCCCTGAAAATCGGATATGAGAAGGAATCAGATATATATCAGATTTGCCTGCAGTCTGAACGCGGCCTAAGAGAATTTATTTTTATTTTTTTTCCCACAAGTGAAACATTGTAGGAAATCTGAAATTTGAACCATATAGTTAGTCTGGACCCCTAAAATGAAAAGTCAATTAAAATGAAAAAAAAAAAAAAGAAGAGCTACCTCAAAACAAACTTTATTTATAGGGGTACAGCTCCAATGAACCCAATTTATTTTGGACACTCTTGGGAATGTCCCCCCTGCAGTGCTGAGAGGGAAAGTTCTGCCTCTCTAAGATGTTTTCTGGTGTGTTCACCCTTCATCTTCAGAATATAGCAGATTCTTTTGCTTGATCCTTATGTGGTTTCATATTTCTTTTCTTTTTCAGACTTGGTAGCTCAGAGAGGTGAAAAGCTGGAGTTGCTGATTGACAAGACAGAAAATCTGGTTGACTCAGTGAGTTTTGCTGTTTTCAACTTCCTTGTTTTCTAATGCACATTGAATAGTTAATGATATGACCATGAGTTAGTGAACCACTTATTCACACATCGGCACTGATGTTGTATTCACTTGCTGCTCCACCAGTCGGTCACGTTTAAGACCACGAGTCGGAACCTCGCACGGGCCATGTGTATGAAGAATTTGAAGCTGATGGTTGTCATTGTACTGGTGTGCCTGGTAAGTATTTAGAGTAATGATTCTTGTTAATATTATCACACTTTTTTCCATTTAAACAGACTCATCTTGCATTTTAAATGTCTCCAAAGTTCTGATGAAGAGATGTGCTTTATTTGAGTGGTATCACTTTGTGACTGTGTAAACTTTGTGTGATCTTTTCAGGTGGTTATTTACATCATTGTGTCTGCTGCCTGTGGAGGCCTCAGTTGGCCTTCATGTGTCAAAAAATGAGAATGGAGTGAGTGTAAAAGAGGAGATAATGGAACAGGGGCAAGAAGGAGAAGTGCCTGTTCAGCTTTGCTTGCCAATGGACAAAAGAAAATGCAACGTTCATCTTCAAAACTGCTGGGAGACACATGCTTCCTCTTCTCCTCCTCCAGCCTCCTTCCTTGCCCCCGAGTCTGCACATTTATTTGCCTTCAGGACCGGGAGTCCCACCTCGTACCCACACTAATGGACAGCTGCCTCCTGGACTAAGATGTGGAACAATAAATCCTGTTTTGTGTTTGTGTGGTGCATTCATCCCTGTGGTACTTTCAGGCACTTGTTGGCCTGATTGTATCATTTTGTGATACTGTCCTGCACATGTCCATATAATTAATCCGTTCAAAGAGATGAGCCACAGACACAAAAAAAGTAGATTTTGTTTGATTTTGTTTGATTTGCTTTGTTATGCTTTACTTTTGATGTCAGCAACAACATGGGACCTGAAAGTGTTGGTAGCATCCATGTTGTGCTGCGGGGCGTAATGTAGTGCCAGGTCCTAAGTTACGTAATTGAAAGCTAATTTTCTTTTTGACTAAACTGATGCAGTGTACATATTTTCTGAGTTATTTTCTGAGTTTTCAGAGCACAGTAGTGACTTCAAAAATAGATGTTGTAAAATGCCAGATATGATGATACAATACATATTGTACATTTGCTTGATTTTATTGATATTTAATGGTTCTTTTAAAAGCAGGTCTAATTTATGTGAGGATTTTAATTCTTCCTGCCTGTGGACCTGAATGGAGGCTTCATTTTTACCCTTTATTTTTTTTAGGATGTTCAGTTTGACAGTTTTCTCTTTCTGTTACCACAAAGCACTTTTATTTTTTAATTGTACATAGATTTCCTTCCTGGTATCATATCGCTTATGATCATTGTAATAATTTAACTACTGTACATCATATTTAAATGAATAAAATCTGATTGCATCATGATGATGAGCTTCAAACCAACAACACAAAAATGGGTGTTTTGGGAAGTTATTTTGAAATTTATGTAACACGAGATTGTATGTTAGTTTCATACTACTTTGGATCAAAGGCACAAATAAATGTTAAAAACTGTCATAGAAAATCTAATATAATAAACTATCTTCATATACCTAAATAAAGAGAAGGCTCCAACTTTGCACTATTATCCATCATAAATTTTCCTTAAAATTTTAGCCAGTTTTTGTTTGTTTTTAATTTAATTTCTCTTTTTTTGCGGGGGGCACTGAGGGGGTAACAAAAATAAAAAAATAAAAATCCCACTTACTCATTTAAATGATTAAATCTAGTTTAAACGGTTCTGCCGTCACGTGGACTCCTTTCATCATCGATGGCTCGATAACTAGTATTGTTTTAAAGACCTCTCCGTTTCCATGACGACGCCGTGAGGCACCAGCTGGCACTAATGATCAGTTGCAGCTCGTCCTGACACTTTTCAAACGCTAATTTTCCTATAAACTTGGAGATTGATGAACTCTGCTGGCTGCTGCGGGACCCAAGTGGTGGATAGTTGGTAAGTAAGTTTTTTTTTTTGTTGTTGCTTTAAACATTTACATGTCACTGCGTTGTCATTGTTTGCTCGAAAACTGGTATATCAGCATGTCGTTGGCAACATTTCTTTTTCCACTGTTGAAATTGACCTTTTGATTAGAGCTCGTTCTTGTTTTTTCAAGCTAGCGTGGATTTTTTGCACCATATTTGGAGAATCTTGGGGGGGGAAAAACAGTTACCAGACCAGAAAGCCCACAAGGTCTTCTAAAGCCTGAATTGTGGTTCTGCGTTAAATCGACGCAGAGCCTATGCCGTTGGGTACGCGGCTACGCGCACCGTACGCCGTAGGCTCTGCGTTGGTGTAACGCAGAACCATAAATCAGCCTTAAGAGTAGTTTCTTCCTATTTGCAGCCACGTGTTTACTCCTGGATAATCTTTCAGGTGCCTAGCACGAACTTGTTTTTAATTTGATCCCCTTTTGTTTAAAATATTTTGTCGTTCAAACTTGATTTACCTGATAGAAACAGGTGGAATTGCGGTAACTGTTGCAGTTTGAAAGAAGCTGCAGGCCTGAGCATGGACTGTTGCAGGAGCAACGGGGCCCTTGGCACAGTTGCATAAAAGCCCCCATCTAGATGTGATCAAAGCCCCTTTCAGATATGCTTGGCTTTGCATTGTTTAATTTGCAACTAAGCACATCAAATGCCATGTCTGAATGACTTTTACTTGGTGTGACTGGAGCAGTGTTGGAGCCCCCCCACCCACCATCTGCTATCTAGTCCACTGGTCCAAGGTTGCTCTGTAGAGACTTGCATGGTGACTTCATCAGTTGAATGAACTTTAATATTGCAGAAAATTTGTCTGCAGTGTTTGTTTTGTCATTGCTGTGACACAGATAGAACAAGAAAGATAACCGCAGGCATATGTATCATTACTATATAAACAAAACTATTTTGAATATCATCTCAAGTAAAATAAATATCCCACTGACATTTGCATGACATGTTGCACTTTTCATTGCTGCATTTTCAATGTACAGCTCATGAGTCTGTTCCTTATTTTCCAACTTTGCAAAAATGTTGTTGAATATAAATTGTTTTTTTGTGTTTTTTTCTTCTGAGGATAGAAATAAAAACACACTATTTTGATTTAAAGAAGAGAACAGATCACAAGTCACAGGCCATATTACTGTACTAGCAAGATGCCATCATCCTGGAAGTTACATGTTTAGGGTTATGTTTACAACACAGAAACTGTACTTTCAGCCATCTGGGGCTCTGCTGGAGCTGGTCTCAGTACACGCTGGGATGCCAGATAAACTTTATTAACCTTAATTTAGAAAGAATAATTAATGCTAACCATCAGGTTTCTGTAAGACTACACCACCTCCTGGGGAAACTTTGTAATCTCACTATCTGGTTTATGGGGTGGAGGAGTGTGGATGTGAGGCACAATCAAAACATGATGAAAATGCATCGAGACACTTAATCTACATCAAAATAAGAACTTTTTTGTCCCCAGCTTTTTATAAGGACTTTTAGAGCTGAAATGTTTAATTTTTTTTTTTTTTTTAAGATCCCAAAACTCCACCTTTGCGTCTTTTGTGTAGACAACCAAACCAATGATGTCATAGCCCAATAAAACCCTATATCTGATCAGATGTATTGGGAAAAATGGCAGATTACAGGTTTGTGTTCATGCGCAGAAGCTATGTGGAGGAAGAGAATCTATACTGAGCCCACTCTTGGATGCTCGTATTAGTGTTTAGAGGTTGTATAGAGATGCAACCTCTAAAGCAAATTAGGAGCTCTAACGGATCATAAATGATCTGTTGTAAATAACGTGTTAGTCAAATTTTCCTGGGTATCTGAACCAGATAAGGAGACAAAACTCATGTAAGGGTTTGAACTGCCCTTGAAGCTTCAAATCATCATGTCAGTACTTTTCACTGACCTCTTCTGTGCCATCTACTCCAGTGCAGCCTGCTTATGTTAAAATAAACATAATAAAAGATTGTAGAGTTTGTTTTTTAGTGCAGGTTTGTATACACCGATGACAGTTGAGAGGTTCTGTTTAGATGAAGTAAATATCCTGTTATCTTCAGTTAACAACAGAAGTGTTACTGTAGTGCAATTAGACCCTCAGGATTATAATAATACCTGTAAAATAATCTTAAACATGTAGAGACGTTGTGTATATTAGCCGCCTCCATCCACTGGCACATTTTAACTTTTTAAATTTGGTTCTTCTGTTGCTTTTAGGTTTTGGTATTTCTGTGAGCATTGGCTGTAAATTTATACAGACTTTGATTTAATCTTATTGTGTTTGCATTTCTATCTGTGGTTTGTGTTTTTTATTTTAAATAGTCCCTTTTGCATGTAATTCTGGCAGATGAGACGGTTTCTAAGACAAGACAAAGGGCTCCATCCATTGAAAGGCCGTTGTTTAGCCTGCTCTGTGCTCTTTCCAGTCTGTTGGTAACTTGAGGAAAAACAAAACGATTCTCAACACAATGTAGCCTACTGATTTTTGAAAATGGGTTTATTGGTGTGACTATCCATAAGGGTGGCTTTGTCCTGCACTATGCTGCCTGGAATCCTTCAGTTTGACCCGCTGCCCCTTTGTAATGTCGGCTAACACTGTGTCTGGACTCTTTGATGGCTGGTCCAGCTACTCATAACTGCTCACTCTGTGATACTGATGTATCCACTCATCCATGAAGAGCCAGGGAAAGGCCATTCAAGGCTTTCTGATTTGCCTAGGGGCTTAATAGATCTTCTGTCGTGGCCCTCATTACTTGCAAGTAATTCATTTAAGACACTAACTTTCATTTGTGTAGATGGCAGTAGCTGAAGAACAGGAATTATAACTTTTTTTTTTTTTTTTTTCTTCTGTTAGTCGCTTGCCCTGATTGGTCAACGCGCTAACCAACTGCATGCCAACCATCTTGCCCCAGCGGACCCTGTGTACCATTTTTCAGAGGCTACATCTTTTTAGATGTGTGTCTGATCTATCCGGCCACTCATGCACAGCTCTAAATTAAAAGCCAAAAGAAAAATTCATATTTATAGCGCGCAATTTATAAAAATTCCACACTGCGACAATGTTTGCACAAAAAAGATAGCAGTAACAGTAATAACTTGCTGAGATTGAAGTACACATGTATGACTGTCACTAGCTTTACTGTTTTCTTTATCCGTCAGAAGATTTGCCCAGAGAAGTGACTTCCTGGCATATCAGGTGCAATTATTATTTATTTTCAATATATGGCGTGGACATGACACAATATGTAGCTTTAATTGTAGCCTATTATGTTGTGCTGTTTCCTGGCTTAAAAAAATGTATTAATAAATTGTAATATCCTCCCATGTCTTCTCACTTTGTAACTTGCTGTGGCCTTCAGTGTCAATTCATGTTTAACTGATTCCAGATGCTTGACATGTAATAATCATGACCTTCCTGGTAAATTCATGACGACAGGATTCAATAGACGTCCTTTTGTTACAGTGAATGCATATTTTTTATGGTAGGTGCTTGTTTTTGTTGTGTACGGTTGTTTTTTTTTTTTGTTTTTTTTTACAATATATCAAATTTTAAATGAAAGAAACTAACGGAATTCTTTTATTTAGGCTCTTTTTTTAAAGTTCTGTTTTCCAAGCACTTTCAACACAAAGTATTTCATTTTACACCATGTTAAACTGCAAGTTAATCAAACACTAGCCGCCAGGGTTTGATGTCACACATCAGAGGTATTTTTGCCACGCATCCTAAATAATTTAAATGTATAGCGCAGATTTACATGACTGCATGCTCTCATGATGTTTTTAAAAGTTGTATGTTTTTTTTTTTTTAATATTGTTTTTGTTCATAAATAACGTTTTTGGCTTTAATGTATAAACTACAACTCTGTTTGGTGATGCCTCGGCCTAAAAATGTCTCATTCACTGAGACACATTTACAGGAAACTGTCATGTCGCACCCTCGGACAAAACTCTTCTTACCTTTTGCTGTTAAGATCAAATTGTCATCAGTTGTGTTTACTCAATTTAAGGAAGAAATTGACTATTTTAACAATATTTTGTCAAATACTTTGTCGTCAAATTTTTTTTGTTTTTTCTGACACTGATAATCTTTTAAAATATTGCTCATAGTACCATTTCTTTAATTTGGTATTAAAACATTGAATAATGGATGTAGGCCTATGGTGAAACTCAGGTTATATTGAGCATATATGTACAACTGAGGAATCAAGTTATGATTTGTACTTGACTACCAGCTGACCACATGAGCGTTCCTGCAGTGAGGGGCCATTTCAGTGTGAGAGACGTGACGAGATTATGCTTGCAGGAGGGATCGTCTGTGGCTGAAGTTGAGGGATTTTGGGATTTTGTTAATACTTGAGTAAAGTTGTTCATGTGTGATAGTCTGAGCTCTTGGGCAAGGTACATGCTCTCTGAAGGCAACATAACATGTTTTAAAGGTTTATTGAACTCAAAAAAGGAATGCTTTGCACTTTTTTTTTAAACCATATCTAGGTTTTAAAAAAGCACCTCACAATACACACATCTGCATCTTTGTCAGTAGTCACACATTGATTAGTATTGATTAAGGGTATGTCTGTTCCCCATGTTTAAATTGAACTGTAACTCTGAACACCAATCTCAATAAGCACACACCAGATGGTAGGGGATAAATACTGCTGAAATATATACTGCTGAAATTATATACTGCTGGTTCAATTGCACAACAAGGTATTTGTATTTGATATTATTTCAGAAGATTAAGACTCACACTTATTGCTCACAGGGGATACTACTGTACAATGATTTACGTCACTTCTTGAGTCAAGATTGGACTGTAGTCCTCAGGGTCCCTGGCCTTGTATAGATTAAACAGAAATAGCTTTGGTCTTAGGGGTGTCAAATGTTGAGCTCTTTGCACAACATGAAGCCCTGTCAGAATATTGTTTTCAGTGGACAGGTTTGTTAAGCAGGTTGCTTATGTGTTTCAAAACACAACTCTGTGTGTGTTCTAAATACAAATGACTTGGCATTAACAATTCAATATGGGACCCCTTGCCAATCTTACTCCTGTACATAGGGCTTCTGTTATTCTGATCCTGTTTTAATGCATCCTTTTACTGGTCAATTCATTCCCTCAAACGGGAGGCATTGGGGCTGCTTAGCAACGGTGAATGCTGACTGTCTATCTGTCCATGGCCACTCCTCCTTTTCTTTGGTCAGATAAGATCACACATTGCTTTTTTCTTGGATTTATCATTTTGTAAACTTGAAAATGTAACTTCACAGTGAGCAGAGTTCCTAGCTGGAGCTCGACACGCTTGTCTGATAACTGAGCAGAAAAGTTGTTACTGTTGCTTGAACGAGGCCAGCTGCAGAGATGGACCTGCTGCTACTAAAGTCCTGTATGGACAAATTCACGTTACTTCAGAAAGGGGAGGGGGAAAAAACGAAGCAGGCAACGACACGGGGGGCGCGTTCATTCAGTCTGTGTTGTTACTGATGCACGGCTGATTCTGAACACGAGAAGGGAGGAGTAGTGGGATGACCGCCAACTCGCCGCTGTCGTTCCAGTTGGCTGGATTTAGTGCTCTGGAATAAAATGTGTGGAGGACTGAAATGACATACAATTCATCTGACTGTGGAGGTATTCTCATCAATGTAATTCATTGGACAAAAGGGAAAGGACAGTTCTCAAGGTTAGTTGATGCCATAGTTAAACACTTTTCTTGGACTTTAAGTGAGATGTTTTTTGTTTTTTTTGCTTCAGTGTTTCATGTTTCAACTAGAGTTTCCATGGTTTTATTTTTCCATAAACATAGTCTGGTTATAGTGTGATTCAGGTGCATTTGTGCCTATTTTATGTAGCACAACATGCTTGCATTTCTAACTAGGAGAATCACTGTCTTTATCTGTATTTTACATTGAAATATAATGCAAAGCCCTTGACTTTTTGTTTTAATACAAATAAGCAAGGATGGGATGATTATATTGCAGGGGCTGAGTTCCTGAGAGTACACTGCAGTTTGACAAGTGTGTGTTTATGTCCGTCTGTAAGTCTAAACTACAGAATTGTACGTGGTCACTGCACTTTTTTTTCCATAGGTATTAGCTTTTAGGACTGTTTTTAATTTTCCTCAGTGCAGGAGATGTTTTGGGTATGTATGCTGGAACACTTTCAAACAGACAGCGAGTTAATACCGTAGTCTTTTGTTTGTCGTACCCCAGTGGTGACTTTTTTTGTCAGGTGGTTTACAAGCTTCACAGTCAAGGTTGTTTGAACAAACGCAACAATACCACAGCAAAGAGAAGGACAAGCTGAATAGCTACCGTTTTCATTTGAGGGGTGATTCATAACCTGCTTATAACTGTTGATTCCTACTTGCACTTTGTTTTCATGGACTTGTGGAATTGAGCAGAGGTGGTATTATTACCCTCCTACACTGTCAAAAATTAACCTTTAACTCAAGTTTTTTTTTTTTTTTTTTCTTGTTATATTCTGTAAATTATAGATGCTTGCATTGTTCACTGCATAAAATTACCTTTCCTCCTCTTCACAGATGTCCTGGCCTGACCAACACATTTCGCAGGAGCCGGATCATTCAGTGAAAATCCCCCCAGCTCTCTAAAATGTCTAACAAGACATTTAACTTGTCCACTGAAAATTTTGAGAATTCAATTCCTTCGCTCTGCAGGAATTTTGTGCTTTCCCCCGAGAGTTATGCGTCAGTATCACCTGACTCCTACAGAAGAAATGCAAACCTGATGGACAGAGGAGCCAGCAGCTCACACGATGACAAGAAGCGGTGCCTTGATCAATGTTCCTCTACGTTTAACACCAACAATACCTCTTTAGCTAAGAGTGATCTGTTTCATGCTGTAACCTCAAACATGAACCAAGCTTTCATTTCCACACCTATAAATGGCAGCAATGATCTCTGGAATGAAGGCAAGACTAGCATCAGTGATGAAAAGACTAAATCAAATATGTATCAGACATATAATAGCCAAACGGTTTCTAAATATAAAAGTGAAACGACGTCTCCAGAGTTAGCTGAGAAGGATGGCCAATTGAGTGCATCTGGGGCTTCCAGTAGAGAATCCATTGAGAGCGACAGCTCTTCCCTGAGCTCTGAGGAAATGGTAATGAGGAGTAACAGTTTCTGTCTGGAAGAAAAGTCGGTCATAGTTATGTCTTCGCTAGAGGAATCATCCATCGCTTCATCTCCAAGTCACCTATCATTGCCTGCTGAATCCAACTTTCTGACGACAACCATCATTAAAGAAGTTTGTGATGTATCCACAGAAAGCGTGACTGGGGAGAAAGTGGGCCATCCTTTGCTTGGTATCACTTTCACTCAGGCTGACAAAATGGAACATCTCACTGAAGAAAATGATCCAGCAACACCCAGCACTTCTGTGGCTCTACCAAATGAAAATGAAGGTCTTTTCACAACTTTTATCTGTGAAACCCCTTCAGATCTGATAAAGTCTGCTAGTGTTGATGCAGAACAGTTGCCACATTTTTTTGCAGCATATACACCAGAACAATTCATGACCTGTGTGTCCACTAAGCCAGCTATGCAAGACAACGATGACATTCATACTTCCACTCCAGTACAAAACATTGGGAACAAGATGCCAAGCCCCCCCTCCTTATCCCCCTGTACTGAAAATGCATGCAGTCCAGGAATCCAGCAGTTAGAAAGGAAGAACATTTTCGACACTCCTAAACAGCTTCCAGTCCCAGGACTCTCACCTTTAATCACCAAAAGCAGGAAAATGGAACTTCATAAGTTCCCCAAAACAGACTTTAGTAATGTAAAATGTAAAGTTGCAACTAAAGCTCCACGCCAGGTGGCAGTGCCAGCCCCTGCTTTAGTGCACAAACAAGTGCGAGATGGTGCATCCAAACTTTATGAATCAAGTAGAAAAACTGCCAAGATGACTCCTTCCAAAGTAATGAGTAGCTCTGCACATGTGTCTGTAACTTCTAAAATGTTAAATGACAGACAAACTAATACAAGGTCACTGCATTTGGGAGGAACAACTCGACAGACATGTGGGCATACTGTCAAAGATGGACATGGCAAGACCAGAGGACTTCCATCTGACTGCAAACCAGCTGGAGATCTCCATGCCTCACCAGTACTGTGCAGGAAGCCCAGCTCTGAAAAGATGCAGGTGAACTCAAACCAAGTATTAGATGTTTCAACACATGGTGGCTGCCAGGCCTCTGGTTCATGTTTTAACAAATCCCCAGCTGCAAGTGGCAAAACAAATCCACAGCCAGCAGCACAGAAGGATATGTTGCACAAAATTGAGGTCAGGTCAGGCTCAGATTTAAGTCATGAGAGGACTCCTCTCAGTAAGACACGGCCTCGGTGCTTGTCTGAGAGTTTGACATCTAGGCCACTCAAGGAAAAAGGAGCGACTCCAAGGGTTGCTACTAGTTTCACTGTTCCTCAAACTGGCACAGAGCAGAGCCCAACCAAGCCCGTGAAACTGAACAGTCTCTCTCAAAACAAGAGGGCCGAGGAAACCAAAAGTCCTACCGACTCCCCAAGAGAGTTTAAAAAGATCAGCCTTGTGGTGAGTATATCCATGAGCTTGAATCTGGAAAAAAAAATTGTTTTAATCACTGTTCATACAAAAAAAATCCTGTATATGTTGATGCAGAGCCACAATGATACATTTACAAGAGGAGAACATGTTGTGTTCTGAGTTGTCAGGCCCCAAATAAATCAGTCACAAATTGCTCTATTTTCAGGCAGAGACCAGCAAATCAACAACAGCAGGAACACAGCTGGATAAAAGTAAGACTAGGTCTCAGGTTCAACAATCACCCAAATGTAAAAGAGGACCATTACTAGCTCAACCTTCACCTTACGCTCCACGACAAAGCCCTCTGCCAGCCAGGCAGAGACAGGGAACACAAGGGATGGTCGAGGCCAGGATCTCCAGTATCCAACAGAAGAACACAGGTAGGACGCATCTTTGACTAGATGCATAGTTTTCAGAGAAATGTTGCACAGCAATGTGTTTTGTAGTAATGAGGTCATAGTCGGCATTAGTTCTGACATTCTAGATGCAACAGAGGTCCAATGTCATCTAACCATTTGAGATCTATTTTAGATTCCTGTATCACCTTAGTGTGTTGACGCAATTCATTTTGAATGGCAAAGGGCTTTCACTTATTCAGTATTAGAACTGTTTTTGGTCACTTGAAATCTATGAAGACAATCTTATGATTTGTAATAGCTGTCTTATCTGTGGATGTGCTGCTCTAACTGGTTAATTAAATATGTTGCTGTAATGTGCAACATTCCCATCAGAGGGTGGCAGTGAGCAGTTGGTCAATTCATCCGCTCTGTTCTTCTTGATGAAATCAGCAAGGTTTCACAATAATACTGGTGAATATTGATCACTGTGCAAATGAGGAGAGAAGAGTAAAAAAGATTGTTTGAGCTCGGTGACGGTTTATTAGTTTGATCATTAGATGTGCTATTATGCTGTCATATTGCACAATATGGTGTCCTAGATATCTAACATTTTTGTTTGACGGTGATAATCATTGAGATGTTGTACATTTTATATTCCAGTCATGACTGGAATAAAATCTGAGATGTAATTAAGCTTTATACATTTTTCTGTGTTATTAAACATATGCAGCTTCTTCATTGATTTTTTAACTTGGTTTTTATCTTTCATGTCAAAAATATACATTTTAACTGATCCATTTTAATCCTGTCAGTGAACTTGTCCAGAAAATTATGGAGATTTATGCTGCTGAATGTATTGTTCTGCATCCCAGGCGGTCAGAGAGCACAAGGAACGGAGGAGCCATCCCATGGCAGCAGGTCCCAGCCAAGTGGATCCCAGACCCCTCACACTCCCAAACTGCCCTCTGTAATGGGACCCCCCCTTACTCCTGCCAGTAGACTACCACGCAGAACTACAGGATTGTTCAAGGGCTCTAATGAACATACTGTTTACAATGAGTTTGCTCGAGCTGCTAATCGGAGCACATCAGGTGAGCCTCAAAGGAATTTGCATAGTTTAAAAAAAATCACATTTAGTCTGTTTGCTGTTGCATACGTGTGTAGACTAATCTATGTGCTAACTGTATTGAAGGTCAGGATTTTCATACTGGCTTTTTAAAGGCTCATCTAATTTAGTATTGGAGGTGTAGCTTTTTAACGGTTGACCCACTTCAGACCTGGGCTCAGATAGAAATCTTTCATGGGCAAATCTTTGTTGAATTTAAAACCTTCATATTTATCAACATAGGAGTCTTGCATTTTCAAATATATTTTTTTCGTATTTGTTAATCTGAATGAGTGAGCTCAACTCCAGCGCTGTGCTAGCACTCATCTGTATTGCAGGTGAGCTTTAAATGGCTCTGATAAGACTTTGGTACTTACTGGTGTGTTTAATGAAAAGGAGGAGTTCTGTTGTACAGTAGCATCTCCTCCCACAATCAACAGCACAGATGCCTGTGATTGGTGGAGAGGACCGTTTTTCCAAACTGGGAACTCCTCCCCCCGCCCCCCCCCCCCATCTCTTGTTGTCATGGCAATGGGTTCTGTTCCACTCTACTTAACACATATTGCCTGAAGGAGTAAGAGAAGAAAGCACTACAAACGATGTGAGCTTAGGTACATTTAATTGGAGCAGTCTTTACCTGAGAGTGTGTGTGTATAGTTACTGTAAATGAAAATCAATGGCTGGCTACTGTGGACTTCGAAGCTGCACTTGGACTGAGCTACCAGCTCAAATTTTCAATTACTTTTTTTTGCGTGTAGAAGACAGTGAGGCATCCCACTGTGACCTCACACTGTTCACATGCCTGCTTATCGGATCCTATCGCTTTTGTATACTGCCTTTGGTAACTGCATTTAAAAGGAACAGTAGAAAGCTTTGGAGAAGTAAGTGGGACTGGAAAATGACTAATCTACAGTGAATTATTAATTTTTGGTAATTAAATATTTCAAGTTGGTAGAAAAATAAGCTGTAAGCTTTTCAAGGTATATCATTTTTATTTCATTTCTATAGATTTGCTTTGTCTTTCCCTGTTACACTTTCATCATGGTAAAAACACGTTTTCATTATTTCATTTAGTATGTGAGAGAAGCCTGTGTAGATTACAGGAGTGCTGTATTGCATTCAGTGCTCGGTGTACTGAATTTCAAATGCTTTTATCCATAACTTCATTGTGTACTTTAGAGAATTCAACCTGCACATCTCTGTCCTACAGTTTCAGGAGGGACTACCCATAAAACAACCCCTCTTAAATCTGTTGCACTGAAAACAAGACTCACCCCAACACATGCAAAAAACAATGGACCAAGTAAGAAACGCCTCTTAACAGATGCAAACCCTCCAGTTCTCTCTGCAGGAAATGATGCTGTTACATCGTGATTGCTTTTTTTTTTTTTTTTTTTTTTTTAACCACATTTTTAAACTTGATGAAGGAGCTCAGTCAGGTTATCTTCAGCCTGTCTTTCACCTGGTAATTTTTTGCCGTCTACAGCTTCAATCACAGCGAGCAAGCCTGCTGGTCCCACAAGTAAAGGAGCATCAAATTCTGCACTTTATGCTCCAGTTTCGCGATTTCCTCGAGCAGCTTCAATTGGACCAGGTAAGAGTTTTCTCATTCTTTTGCCTATTAAGCCAACATATATTCACCCCCCCCCCCCCCCCCAAAAAAAAAAAAAACACTGTTTATATACATACACGCACAATGCACATATGCCTTAGGTTTTTACCAGCATGGTATTAACCATTAATATGTGTGCAGACAAAGGTGTAAAGGAAAAAAAAAAAAAAAGGCAACATATGTTTTTCCCAGTATTATATTTCATATCTGAGTTTCAGCTAAGTTTAAATATCATCTTATGGGTGAGGCTTGATTTATAGGAGACAAAAAAGCATTATTACATTTGTATAAATGGTTTGCATTTATTTTGAATGGAGACCTCATGCTTTATGATGCATTTGTATTTATTTATTTTTAGCCCATAGTGATTCACAATTTATTTTTCATTACTGTTTCATATTTCAGTAAACCATTTGTAATTTGGGCCTATTCATAATATACTCTTCATGTCAGACATCCCTCTCTTATACAATTGCTACCATGATTACACTAAAGCTATAACGTGTACTCTCCATGAGCCACCTCCCATAGGCTCTTTAAGAAGTGTTGTAGGTTTCTGCTCTGTCATTCTTGCATTATTTCATTAGTCTTGTCAACTTTACCGTTTGTAGTTTAATAAGATCATCTCTGAATGGGTATTTAAGGGGCTGTGTTTTTTTTTTTTTTTTTTTTGTTTAATTAAGTAGGATTTTCAAGTTTATAGTTTGGAGCACATTTCTATAGACACATTTGCTTGCCATGCTGTTTTTCATTTTAATTTCTGGACCAAATGTTGCACTGAGCATTCTGCCATCCCTC
The DNA here is from genome assembly GCF_033807715.1 of Cololabis saira. Lineage (NCBI taxonomy): Eukaryota > Metazoa > Chordata > Actinopteri > Beloniformes > Belonidae > Cololabis > Cololabis saira. The sequence goes on along the minus strand of NC_084593.1, from coordinate 35,312,166 downwards.
TGCTGGTGACACAAGGACACAGGATAAATGAGAGGAGGAGTCAGGAGACTACATTAAATTCCCATTGGCTGCAGTGATGCTGTTTACTCCTGCTCTTCTGCCCCCACCAACTCTGTTTTCTCCGTTTGCATCCTGGCTCTGCTACAACACCGCCATCATCAAACTCAGAGATGCTGCTTTAGTCTGCTAGGAAAGACTCGTGTTTGGCAAGTTACTGAATTCTGGCTTTACTGAGAGGATTAACAGATTTTATATTTTTTATTTATTTATTTTTCTCTCTCTCTTTATCCGTGTGTCTTTGCCGATTGCTCTGACTGTGCCATAAGACACTGGCCAGCCTTTGACCTTCTTTGCATATTCTGGTTTCCAAAGCTGGGAATTAGATTTAAGATGGGAGACCTGTCATTCTGAACTGGGTACTTTTATTTTATTTTTATTTTTTTTTAATCAATTTATTTTAAGGACGTCTCATCGGAATCACTGTTAATACTGTTGTGTAATATATCTTTTTTTTTTTTCAGTTTAGAATTTCTTTCTATTAGACTAGTATTTTAACTGTAGCACAGAGTTTCACCCTCCTCTAGGACATCAGGTTTTTTGTTTGTTTTTTCTAAAGTAAACAGGGGTCTTTTCACATTGTTTTTGAGATGTTATGGGCTCCAAAGCTCTCCTTGTCAAATATCCATGTGCGTCTCACAGCCAAAGGTTTACTCCGAAACATTCAGCTGCTGTCGGGATGCAGGAAGAACACTGTGGTTTTCCAAGCAGGTTGGTCAGTTCAGTGTGAAGTGTTGTTGGTGACATTCATGTTGTTCTAAATTAGTATATTACTGGGCTACTATACTACAGTGATGGAGCCAAACCATTACTGTCCCTCTTGAAGCAGATCTGTTTCTGAAAGTTATTTTTAGTGCAGCTTTTAAGAGATGGGAAAGCAGGAGTTTCAGCTTTCATTTACTTCTCTCCGTCACATTAACTTGTAACTCTGAAGTATTTTCAGGTTATGATTACAAATTTAGGCAAACAGACTGACAGTTGACATTATTGGATGCCTATATTTTTAAAGCATCTATTTCATAATCCAGAGAAACGGGACCGCTCCAATTGCTACGGTTTCTCTCAAATGCAACAGGGTTATTTTGTTTCCTGCTCTCTAAGTGTGTGTGTGGTAGTATTGTTGGAATACAATACCAAGTAAATCTTGTATGTAAATGTACATTTTTCTTTCAAAAATGTGTAAAACATGGTACTCAGCTGCGCATTCTGACCAGTTTTCATGATCTATTTCCATGCCTCAGTTAAACAGTGTTGTTTTTATACAATTATTTTAGATGGATATCTTACATTTTCAGTCTACACTGAAAGTTACTGCCTGCAATTGTGGCAACCAGGCACTATAACAAGCATCTGATTGTGAAGGGTCTCATTACCCACCATGCTTTGTGCTATGATGTGATATCTCCCCAGAGCCACAGAGCACAATGCTTGAGTCTCTAGCTCACTCAGTATTGGATATTATGTGTAAAAGTCAGTTGTAGAAAATGATTTTGAGTGTGGGAGCATTTCCAAAGACACCATGTGTCATCATATGGACATTTTGACAAAAATAGCTGGGGGTCTTCTGTTGCCATGAAGCAGTAGTCAGACGAAGGCTTGTTTAGTTATATAACTGTGTGGGGGTTGTTTTTGTTTTTTTTTTAAACCACATTGATCAGAAGAAATCTGCTTTGAAATGCTGTATGTGTGTGTTTGTCTATTTATTTTAATTTTTTTTCAACTCTGTTCCCTCTAGATAATCTTATAAATTATTTTTAAAAAAGGCAGTGTTCAGTTTTCAGCATTGTTCTATAATGTCCACCGCTTTTACTAGATACTTGTCCGACCATTTTCTCCTTCAGCTCACTGAGTGTCCTGCAAACGAGCTGCAGGTTATTCTGTATGCGGGCGCGTTTGTAAAGCATGTTGCTGCACTTTGAATAACCAGAAGAGGGCGTTGTAAATTAGATTGTAAAACTGAAAACTAACCCTTCTAGATTTAATGAACCTCATCATCATTCAAGTGATGTAAGAACAGTGCTGTACAGGTCAGCTGTTTGTATTATGTTGTTGGGTTGTTTTTTTTTTTTTGTTTTTTTTTTCCCTCTAAACTATCGTAGTACATATTTAAAATATAAATATATATGAATTACACTGCCAGTCAAACTCACAGCTGCTGGTCATTCATTTAGTCACTACCAGTGTTCTGTATGCTGGTAAACACTCCTCCTTTTAATTTTTCTAATCTGAACAAAAAAAGATAAATGATTAAAAATAATCATACTACACAATATCCAAAACTGTTCTGTTTTGAAGTCCTAAAATTCTGTACATTTCTTGAATGTCAAAGGTGTACTCTGAGAGATGACATCACACAGTTGAGTGACAGTATCAATGGTCTCTTTGCCTTTAAACTGTCTTTATGCTGAACACAGTGAGTCTAGGAAAGAAATTGTAAATCATATAATGAACTTAACATCCAGGTGCAAAACTGCTCATGATGTATATTTAGCAGCGTTTACATTGTTGAGTCACCTAGCCAGGACTATCTTCTCTGCTCCCACCCCCTCACTCAGGCCTGTGTTCAGAGACATCTCACTATTAAGAGAAGTCAGGGAAAACACTTAATTATGTTAGATTGAAAAATCTCAACTTGACAGCCAATAGGAGTCTCTGCTGAGAGATGGTTATGGTCTACTGTAAACATGCTGTTGCTATCCTTGGATGGTGTGACGTTGTCAGACGATACACTGCTTAGTGCATCTAAATTTAACTCGACCGTGGCCCAAGTTTAGTGCTTCATGAAGGACATGATGATAAATGCTCCATGAGTTGTGGATATATGTAGTTTAAATAAATAGGTTTTAGCAATTCACCTACTTTTTTATATATATATATATATATATATATATATAAAAAAAAAAAAAAAGATGGAACTGACCTGGCATTTGTAACTTAAAGTTTTTTTTTTGTTTTTTTTTTAAAGCTGTTTTTGAATTGAATAATGTGAAATAGCAGTCAAGTCTTAATGTGTCCCCGCAGTCTTCTCAGTGCAATATTGTCTCTCATCAATCTTACTGCTGAGTTGCATACATTTCACATGCTGAAGTAAAAATTTCTCATCTGAGAGATATTTGAACATTATCAGTGACTTTTCCAAAGACTAAGTAAAGGAAGACAAAAGAAATCGGTCTAGTAAAGGTTTCTCTGTACTGATGTCTCATCATTGTAGTGGAGTAAACAATATGCTCTGTATTGGAAGGATTTATAGTACCTATCATGTGTCACTGATGTATTTATAAAGCTGATGTAAATCAAAACTGAAGTTGCATGGCCTCGCTAAAATAAGTTGTCCTTGCTGACCGGTGACTTTGGAGTACTAGATTTAATTAGGATATGGAAAACTAATTGTGTTTTGAAGAGCAGCACCGTGAATTGTCATAGTAGTTGACTGGGCAGTACACTTGGAGTGCAGAAATCCCGGAACCGTGGCATTTATTGTACACTGTATGTAAACCAAGCAGACGTTTATGGGTTGGAGGATCTGATTTTCAGGTCTTCTGCAGTGGACATGGAAGGAAGTATGCTAATGATCAATGTTGTCACAACACTCAACTCATGTGCTCTTGCAGTGGACAGGAACAAATCAAAGGCCAGCTCCAGGCAGCCGAACCCAGCTGCTGGACCTCAGAATGAAACACAAGCAAGCGTTGTGACGGACGAGACGAAAGGACAGAACATCCAGCAGCTTAAACAACTCCTGACAGCCAGCAACTGTAGATTTCAGGCAGTTGCCATCGTCTTGCAGCATACTTTGGCTGAGGTAAGAAGAATTTTCTTAACTTTGGCAGTTTTAATTTAATTTACAAATATTTTATCTGTAAACGGGCTAGACTTTTCTTGACCAAAGATCCAAAAATGGAGAATAATTAAGTATGTTACTGCTTGTAAATGTAGGCAGCTCTTCAACATCAAAGTAGTTGCATTTTTGTTTTGATGGATTACAACTGGAAGTGTTGCAACATCAAAACCTGTATACTGACACAGTTGGTACCAAAAAGTGTTTCCATTTCCAGCAACAGCTTGGAGACTATACATGAGACATTTATTTTATCAAGATAAAGAAAGCACCTACTTGTTCTGTTTTGAGTTTTATAATCAGTTTGTGAAGGAGAATCTAGGAAAATATGTATGAATTGAAGTTGTCGTCTTTATATGGCCAGAGTTGTACAGATTTAAAAACAAAGAAGTTTCATGCTGCCTTTCATCCCTATAGCAGCTTCGGTTAATAACTGCTTGCTGTTAAATGCACCTGTACAGACAGTTGATTGATGTGCTGTTGAGCATTTTGCTGCCAAGTGTGGCTAGTGTTTCATGACGTAAATACCATGGCATAGTTTAACCAGCTGATATGCGATTGAGCCCTCTGCCAGGGGAAAAAGCAGAAGGAAAATAAAAACACTACTCGAGTCAGCTGTAAGAGTCACCTTTGTGTTGTAAGTCCTTTGGCCCACATGTTGTTGTAAACGTTAGCTCTTGCAGCACCGTCTTGTATAGCTGCAGTTATTAGTACATTAGTTGTACTTTAGACGCAAGTAAATAAGGATTATGACATTCCAAGAGCCCCTCCAGCAATGCTTTTATCAAATGGAAGAGCAGCCAGAAAAAAAGCCAGACTGCAGAGCCAATAGACGCTGCACTTGCATACGCTGTCATGTTGATTACTGTTTTGATTTTTTTAGTAACCCCCCCCCCCCCTCCGAAAAGAAAGTTAGAAAAGTGACGATGCCTTTAATTATGCGTATACATTTTTTGCTGTAAATACTATTACTTAACTCTGCTGTTTTGTTGGAAACCTCAGCAAGTCTGAGTAGATCAGATCCACCTGACTGAATATGTCCTTCAGTGGAGGTGTACGAGGAAATTTGTTTAAAACTTTGTTTAAAAAAAAAAAAAAAAGATTTGCTATGATCCATCCCCTGTATTTATTTCATAATTGCTGATGTAGAAGAACAGAATCTTTATAATTTTACATTTTCAAGCCTTTTTTTAAATTATACTTTTTACATTTGATTTAAAACTTTATGTCCAGGCTTGTGTGTGGTAAAATGACCCCCCTCCCATTTGTGTTGTCAGACCTTTGGACCTTATTGTATGCAGAGGTATGGACTCACATTTGGAGCAGAATCGGATTAAAGAATAGCCATTCCAGCATATGTAATACAAGTGTTACAGCACACAAGCCGCAGGGTGTGATCTTCAGTCAGACGCTTGACTCATACTCTTCTGTTTGGGCAACTGGGTTGTGAAACTGAATGCATCACCAAATACTAAAAACATACTTGTTCCTCTGGCAGAAAAGCAGCTGTTACAGCCTCCTCCCACTCACTAAACATTAACTATTGCATGTCCTGCTTTATTTTTAACCCTTCAACTGTCAATCTAGGCTCTCGTAAATATAAAAACGTGCCAAATATGAGACACTGTCCCGTAAGCTGCATGGGATCTCATAAGATTTACGTAATATACAAGTTTACCATTGTAAAGTATTGTGTTTTAATGGGCACATCTGTGTTCCTAAAGTGCAGACTGGAATGTGGTGACCACTCAGGACTGTGAGATTAAAACTCTGGACCTTGCCATCATGGTGTGAGAATGTACCAGCTGTTGACTTGATATGGTTATGAGCACCAGCAAACACTAAGACAGGAATGTGCACAGTTTCTTATCTTTTTCATGTAGTGTGTAAGTGCAGGCCCTGGTTTACCATGCTTTCTTAAAACCAAGACGATGTTGCATTAGTTTGATTTTACTGCATGAATGCAGTCACACTCCAGGCTGATGTTAACTGGCCCAGCTTGCCTAGCGTTGTTTAGAATAGTGCTTGGAAATTTGACCTTGATCTGCAGTAATTACACTGTTACTGTATATCCAGACTACCATCTTCTTGCACACTGGGGACATTTTCCTATTTCGACCGTCACTGAAATATGCAAATATCCAGACAGATCAGTTCAAAAGTTTGCTTTTCTGAGCTGTAAATGGGTTGATTATCTCTGGTTTTATTTTAATGGCAAGTAATTACCATGCTGTGAAAATGTGTTTGCACAGAATTTACCTAAAAGAAGTACTTAAAAAAAAAACTGAATTGTTGTTGTTAATAAAAACTGAAAATGTAAGAATAAAAGCTTGAATGAGTGAAACACAGTCAAACATCGCTGAGGAAACAAGTAGCTCAGTTAACCTGTTAAGGGGCAGGTGCTAATTGAAACAACTTAAGCAATTTTTCTTAAATTGTCTCTCTATTAAGGGTAATACTTGTGACAGCTCAAATTTCACAATTCTCTGTGAGCATAACATTGTATCATCCTCTAATGGAGAGGCTGAGCTTAAGCAGAGTCTAGGGCAATGGTATGAAGGGGAAAGGGGATGATTTCATGTGGGTTAGTGATACTGGAAACTCTCCATATATCCCTTGGGTGGGTCACTGCACAGCAGACGCCTGTCTTCATCAGCCTGATGTCAGGCAGCTCTGTGCAATTTATCTGCTTGCTTCACTCCGCCTGCCTTTAGTGCCGTCTTAAAGTGGCCTCTCCTCAGTGATGTTGCGTCTGTTTTTCAGGCATGCTGTATCCAGCCCCTCTTGTTTTAGGTAGAATACGGTAATGCACTCTGCGGTCACTCACCACAGCCTGTGTAGCGGCTTTTTCAGTCCTGTCTCAGATGCAGTCAGAGCAGTCTAGAGAGAAGTGTGTGGAGGTGGTGTGGCCACATGGACCCCTGTTTGTCCTGAAGTACTGGGGTCTCCATAGCTACTGGAGGGGACTTCAGCAACCAAGCCTCGGGCTGAGGCTGGACCATGGGCTGTTCTGGCAGCAAAACATGCTTTAGTGATCCCTGCGCTGCAGAGAGGGTAACTGGCTCCGACATTGTGCTACTCTGCAGTGAGAAACAGATGCAGATCTGGAGAACCGCAGAAAAGGGTGGAAACAGATTTGCTAATCTAAACTAATAACTGGGAAAATGTTTGTTCTTTTTTTAATTTTCTTATTGTGCTTTTTCTTTTTTTCTTGCAAATGTGCTATGTAATGCATTGTGTAGTGTCAGGCTGTGGCTGTGATTCAGCATAGTTGGAGAAAAGTGAATATTTGGGAGATGAGGTGTTTTGGGATGATTTATACATCAGTTTGGGGTGGATCATTAACACTGCAGCACAGACTTCAGCTTAAACACCGACTCAGAGACTGAGGAAATTAGGGTGACATGAGTGAAACTGAAAGGAAGGGTAAAATGTTAAGTTTTCCATTTCTCTTCCTGCTGTCATTGTTAAGGACATTTTCTTGTGCCTGCGGCCACTGTCTTAATGTTTTAAGTTGGCATTGTAACGATAGTTTAAACTGGGAAAACTGAAATAATGTGGGTTCATCAGAAGCCTGTACATCAGTGGAGTTTTCCTGGTATTGCTCACTGGTAATTTTATGTGAAGTTTTTTTTCTTTCTCATTAATAAACAAAAATATGTTTCTCTGCAGCGTGATGAAACCACAAGGCAGTGCAGGGAGCTGTCCCAGGAGCTGGTCAGACTTCGAGAAGAGCTGGGTGAGTCAGGTCACCTTGGTCTCACACTGAGTGCTTACTGGGTATCACCAAAGACCTGCCCATAATCTATAGTGTGTGTGTATTGTTACTGCTTATTTATCAAAGGGGTATCACATTGTTTCCCTTTTGTCTGTTGTAAAGATGCCGTCGTACTGATTAGCCTTGAACACACTTGTATTCTTTAACTCATGTTCACACACCAGCTTTCATCTCTCTGGCTGGAGGCAGCTGTAGTGACATGGCTCCTCCTCTTTACCACAGCCTCGCGACTCCCACATGACTGCTCTTATATTCTCTCTGTTGTATTTGCACCCTAACACAGTCTCCACTTCAGTGAGGCTGAGAGATGAACTGTGACCTCAGACGGACATCTGGAGGTGTTGCTGTTTGTTTTTTCACTTTAATCACACACATTTATTTTATCCTTAAGTGTCCCCAACTGCTCTGTCCATTTTATTTTCTCTACCACAAACAGTCATAGCTTAAAGTATTTAAAATTAAACCTCTCTAGAATTCTTCAGACTCGTAAAAAATATTAACTGCTTCATCATCTGTGACGCTTTTAAAAATTCTCTCTTTGGCTGTGGGCCGAAATGCAGATAATTTTAGCTTCATTGGGTTTTATTTTGATGTACCCTGTGAGCCATTTGGTCTTTTTGTGGACTAGCAAGGTACCTGAATGCAGAATGCTTGGCTCCTGTTGTTGGGTTGCACAAGCCAGAACCTGATAGATCCTCCCCATGTTAACTTGGCATCTGTTCCTGGATTTGCTGCCATTATTCCACTCTGGATAAGGTGAATTCTCAAAACCAGGCACTGCAGTGCAATTCCTTCTCTTGCCTTTCACTCTTTTGTGGTTATTGTGATAAAACTTGTACGGGTTAAGATATGCCCCCCATGTGCCTTCAATGTTTCTGTGAGCACCGAATGAGAATGTAGCTGCTACACCTGTCATACAATAGATGTACGACATCTGAATTTAGCACCAGTGGATATCATATCAGCAATGTTGGCAACTACTTTAACTGGTGATGGATTATGTGAGGAGATGATCAATGTTACCTACACCAGACTGAAAGTAATCTGTCTTGAAACGCATGTTGGTTAGGATATGGTGTGATACGGTTTACGGAACAAAAACCACAAACTGTAAATACTGTATCTAAAAAAAAAAAAAAAAAAGGCACATTGACAGCGTTTACCTGTTGCCAATGTCAGGATACAGTGGAATAACTGAGACTTGCTTCAGTGTTGTAATCTACCTATAAATAACTTCTATATAGTTGGCCTACACAGGCAGGTGCAAGGGGAACCTCTGCATTGAAAGCCAGCTTTTCCATTATTCGAGACCATTTGGCATCGCGCTACGACATGAAAGGAGGATATTATTAAAACAAGATTCCCTTGTGGACATATTGGGTTTCTTACACAATTGGTTCTTAATTTTAGTTTTTCCTGTAACTTTTTTCATATTTATCACCAATGCGCACAGCTGCATACAATAACTCAACAAGATGCAAATGGTTATTCTTTCACCACCGATAAAATACTGCCTTGTGTTTTTCAATGCAGTTTGCTCCATCCACTCGTCCGACCGCTTGGAGAAGGAGAAGGACGCGTTGCGTGCTGCTCTGGAGGATGCACTGCACAAAATGCAGGAGCAGCACCGGAAGGACCTGATGGAGCTGGAGCAGAGGCTGCAGGCCTTCTACCAGGCTGAGTGGGACAATGTTCATCTCACCTACCAGACCGAGACCGACAAGTGCAAGACTATCATGCAGCAGCAGGTCGCTCCCTATAGCACTTTTATCTGTAAATTATCTTATTATTGAAGACAAAGTCTGAAGTCAAAAACATTACAATGTGTATAATCCCTTTTTTCAATAATGTGTATTTTCAAATGTTGTGTTTTAATAAATAAGAGTGCATTTTTTTATTTTAGAGCTTGTGTTTTTGTTGGAATTCTGTGTTAATGATTAATTTGAATGAAATATCTTCTAACGCCTCCAGATGTGATCGACACCAGTGGTTTTTGAAAATGAATAGTCACATCTTTCCTGTCTTTCTTCTTCTTTTCTTTAGATGGAAGAACTGCAAGCCAATCATAAAGCCATGAAGCTGGAGCTAGAGGACAGCCACACAGAACAGCTGCAGTGTACGAAACAGCAGTATGAAACGTCACTTGAAGGTGAGTAAACGGTACTGGACAGAAATGTTCAGAGCTTCACTTTAGAGATATTTACCTTTTTGATCACTTCCATTGGATTCATTTATTTTTTTTAATTGCTTATTTTAGCAATGCATCATAGTGGGGGGGAGGAGATAGTAAAAACTTGATCAGCTTCGATCTTTGATACACAGTTGGATTTTCAGAAACCTGTACACATTTCAGAGCTCAGGAAAGTCCACAACCAGGAGCTGGAGTCTTGGGACAAAACCTTAAAGGATGCGGAAGCTGTTCTGTCTGTAAGTTTATGCTCATTTATAAATAAAAATAACATCTTAGGACAGGAGACCGTAGGCTACAGTTTTTATAAAGTGGCTTTTGTTGCTGTTTATTCACAGGAACAAATTCAAAAGCTAACGGCAGAGAATGATGTCCTAATGGAGAAGCTGGCTGCAAAGGAGAAGAGGAGGAAAGAACTGGCTGAAAATACTCAGGTGCCCTTTGTGTGTGATGTGCATGCTCCACTTTAGGAAGGCCTTATGACTTGCAGTGTTTGCCCCTGAGCATGAAGGGTGGAAAAAACAGGAAAAAAAAACTAAGATGGCTTGGAAGATGAATAGTAACAGAAGCATACACGTTTTGCTGAAATACTTTACCAAACCTCTTTTTTGGTAGTTGAATTATAAATTCCTTTATAGTATAACAGGGAATGAGCTGGATATGATCCAACTATTCTGTGTGGGTTTGCTACAACAGCCAAAAACATGTGGGGACATTTGCACCGTCGGTTAACGTGTGGTTAAGTTAGCTCTGATTTAACATGGTACCACCTAAACCACAACAATTCAGTTTCAATCTGGAGCTAAACTCAGTTACCTGATTACAGTGTTCGAACAAAGACAGGGTCAGCCACTTTGAAACTAAAACACACAGCCTACATGAAATAGATTTATGTAAAAAGCTGATATTAAATTACATTACCACATAAAAATGTATTCAAAAAAGAATTGGGGGGGAAAAAAAATCTATTAAATCCTGTCATTAGTTTGTAAGGCAACTGTCAGCTGATTTTTATCTCTGTCATCTCAAGCACATCTGGATTGTGCTTGGATCATCATTGCTGATGTGAACTGAGACTTTAGCGAGTACTTTGACTTGCATAGACTGACAGACGGGAAAGGACATCCTAGTCGTCTCAGACACTAAACTCTGTTGCATGATATTACAATAAAAAGTCATTAGACTGTAATTTATAGGCATATATTTAGATCAGCAAAACCTGCACAAGATCAAATATCAGTCTACAAAGTGGTTGTCTGTAATTAAAGTCTGCAGTTGTATGAGCTGCTGAACTGGAGCAAGAAGAACCGCATGAAGGTTGATGTGCCAAAAGTGCCCTGTTACTAAATGTTCACTGTGCTGAACCTTGAAACGGTCAGCCAGGAAATGTCACTGCCTCTGCTGAAGCTTCTGAGACAGAAGATGCTAAAGACGGTGGCCATCTTCCTTCAGCAGGTCAAATCCATGCAGGTGTCATCATTGCTAATAGTATTATTCTGTGCAAATGTGGGAGTTTCCACACTGATCCACTACAAATGTGCACGTTTCTGTTGGTCATTCGTATAGACACGGTAGGCTGCGTTGGATTAAATGAAGATAAATATAGCGCAAGGTCTATGAATTGAATATTAACAAATTACTCTATAGTGAGATACAGATCTGTTTGTTTAAAAAAAAAAATGGCTTAGTTGTATTAAAACTTAGCTGTATGGGCTTAAAGCAAATGTGTAGGAAAAAATACCTGTGATTGTTGTGACACTTGAGGACGCTACAATAGAGTTCCAGTTAAACCTCATCTGCAGCTTAAAGCACAGCCACAAATGGTGCAGTGGGGTTCAATATATCCCATCACTGACATCACGCAGGAGCTGAACATGAGTCTCAAAAGTCCCATATTATGCTTTTAATGACTTTCAAAGGTTCAAAATTGACCCAAACTGTAATGTACTCAGTTTGCAGGCCATCTATCTTTCATTTTAAGAGCAGCATGATTGATTTATGCAGTAAATCAATGTTTTTAAAAGAGCAGTCATGCCAACAACTCTGCAACTAGTGCTTTTTTTTTTCTTCTAACTTTTATTTTCTCCCTAAAAGAATCTGCTGCTGCATGAGAGCCCAAAGCCTAATTCTTTTTGTCAGAGATCAATGATGCCCTCTGTTGGTTGGTCCTAATTCCTATTGATGATAGAAAATACAGATGTTTGCTGCATAAGAGCAGTCCTTTGTGCAATGCTTAAGAGACCCTGAACTCCTTGCTGCTACATATTTGTCCCGCAGAAGGATTCTCATACACTGTATCTGGAGCAGGAGCTAGACAGTCTCAAAGTAGTGCTGGATATGAAAAACGAACAGCTCCACCAACAGGAGAAAAAGCTGATGGAGATCCGCAAACTGGTGAGAACTGGGATAGATGGAAAAAGAATGTCGACAAAAGAAAAGAAGAGGGGAAAAACATGTCATTAAATCACTTTATTTATTTTTGGCAGACAGAGAAAAACGTGAAGCTAGATGAGAGTCTTAAAAAGGTCCAGCAGGAAAATGAAGACCTGAAAGCTCGTATGGAAAGACATGCGGCTTTGTCGAGGTAAGAGTCCACCATGAACTCGATTTCTTTTGTCTTTAAGTGTGTGGTAAGATTTTTAGGCAAAGCAAGTTTATTTGTACAGCACATTTCAGCAATTCAAGGTTCTTTACATACTGAAAACATGAAACATAAAAGGGACAAAAATTGAGTTATCGTTTTATTTTGCAGTGTTTGCGTTTTAAACACTAGAGGTGTGAATCTTTAATTTACAGCTGATTCTTGATTTGAAACACACACCCCGTCTGTATAAATGTCAATAGTTAATACCAAGTTTGGCAAAACATAAAAGCCACATGTATATCCATTTTAATCTTGCAACAGAGGGTGGGTGTGTTTCCTTCACCAGCCTTCTTGATAGTCTAGCCATATTTTATTGATCCCTTAGAAAAATAATTAAACAAATATTTCAGCTAAAGAGGACTAAGATCACAAACGGTGAGATGTAAAAGACAAGGTGTTGATTGGTGCAGTTTGGTGACTGTTGTAATGCACGTGAATGAGTGTGTGATGTGGTGTAGGAATAAAAGGAGATGTGGGACAACCTGGTATTTACAAACGGAAGAGGACAGGGAGAAGGGGAGGTGCACTCCCTTTTCAGTTGTTTAATTTTAGTCGTATGGGGAATGTGTTTGGGATGTTTTTTTTTTTACCTAAACATAAAAAAAAATTGTATTTTCTTGCTGGCAGGTTATTTTGACTGGTTTTCTATAAGCCATCTAATGTATAATATAACTTCTGGATGAAGGATCTCTCCACGTTGGTAACGCTTTGACCTGCAGGTGGTTTCTAACAATTGTGTTGTTGCTGGTCCACAGACGGCTGTCCACGGAGCAGGCCATGCTGCAGGAGTCCCTTCACAAGGAGTCTACGGTGAACAAACGCTTGTCCATGGAGAACGAGGAGCTGCTCTGGAAGCTTCATAACGGAGACTTGACTAGCCCTCGTAGGCTGTCCCCCTCCTCCACCTCCAACTCTTTTAACTTCCAGTCCCCTCCCAGCTCTGGCCTCTTCTCCAGCCCTCCTCTCTCCCCCAGATAACGAAGGGACTTTGCTTCTAGCAAGCAGAGCTTCATGTTCATTTGTCCCTCTGGAAGAAGAGCCGTGACCGTTCCCCGTTCATTCAGCAACACGGCCTGATCTTGAGGATCTAATAAACCTGGCGCTTTGTATACAAAGATCTATGTACCGTTTTAAAAAAACAAATTGCACAGAAGCACTTATTGGAGAAGGCTACCTTGTTTTTTTTGCCATCACCATATGATACAAGGGGAAGGGGGGAATCTCAGGACTTGTATGTATTTTGTTTGTAGATGTCAACTGTTGTCTTTCCTGGAACTTGGCACATGGACTCGCGTGCAGATTTAGCTTTGCGGTGTGTTGAAGGGTTTTGTCTCTGGAGACCACAGCTCTGGATGTCTGGCTTCAGTAATAAGCAGGGTGGTTGGTTTTAGTTTTATTTGTTTAAATATAAATACCTGGAATTTCACAATTTGAGTTTCTGCCCCATTTCTCACACGAGTAAGTGATGGACTTTGCTTTGATATGCAGGCCTCCTCGCAGCACCCTTGGATATGTTGAATTTCCTGACTGTTATTGTATTTATAGGGGTTTTTTTTTAGCCAACATGGGGATAATTTAGGGCCCTTAATATTTCTGTTCTCTTGTTTGTTTGACCAAAGGACCAATCCGAGTCTTTGTTTGAATCTTGTCAGTCACCACTTACCAAAGGCTCCAGATGCAGCTTTAAAGTCAGGGTCTTTTCAGAGTTTACAAGAAGCAGCTTTGCTTGTACACGTCAGACACTGCATCTTTGAAATTAAGTGTTTTTGTGTGGAACTGATATTTCTGATGGGTTGACCCTGTTTTTAAATATGCAATAATAAAGTCTTGTATAAAACCTCACACTGGGGCGTTCTGTAAAAATGTGTAACTGATGCATTTACTCTGGTTTCTTTTTGTAGAAGAAGCTGGATGGATGGCTCCTAAAAGGTTGCATGAAATAAAATGTCCACTCATCAGGCTTTACTTTAGTAGAGTTATTGCCACAAGTGGAACAGGTATTTCACAAAGGAATGTTTTTTTTTGTTTTGCTTTTGTTCTCAAATCTAATTTAGGGGGAATATCTCAAAAATAACAACCAGCAACCATCAGTAAAGCTGAAACTTAACAAGTGCTGCTTTGGATCAAAATAAGCTCTCGGCCTGCAGAACACATTCCACATACGGACTGCATTAGGACATGGGCTTGGCATGCAGCGCCGCTTCAAACCCGATTCAGACGTACGGCTGGAAAGACTGACTGCTGCTCGCGTGGACGAGGTAGCGGCGCGATGGAGCTCCAGGTTCAGGGATTTACTGTTGCTGCTGAAGCAACTGGCCCAAATCACTGATCCAGTATCTAAAATGTAATTATTTTAAATTAGACTTTCAAAATAAAGGTACCCCCAGAGATGTTGAGTAGACTAGTCTCCTGGCTGGAGCTCTGGCTGATCAGTAGCTTTAGTTCCTATTTGAAGTATTTTGAATTTTGCTGTAAACTGGGTCTTTTATCGAATGAGCCTTTCAGGGTTTTCACTGCTGGAATATCTAAGATAACTATTGCTTTGCTCTTGATGTTGGTGGAGATCCCTGCAAACATGGCTTCAAATTGATTTGTTTCAATGATAAAATGAAACTCCCAACAAAGAAGTGAATTTCTTTAATGTTGACAAACTGCAGTTTAGAAATAATCCATTTGATATGTTTACATGTAGATTGTTTTGTTTTTATCTGGTTTTGTGGGTGTGGGAGTATCACTGTTAAAGCTCAACAACACGTAACAAATAACAGTATTGGAGGCCGTTATTGTTTGGGCTACGAGGAGTTGACGGTGGTCGTCACCGTCGTCTCTCCGTGCTGGTTCTTGGCTTTACAGCCGTACTTTCCAAAGTCGATGGTCTCCATGTCCACCACTGTCATGATGCTCTGTGAGAGCCGCGTGGTGTGGCCCACACCCCTGTTCACCAACCTCCAGGAGGTTTGGATGTGGACAGGCCGGCGATCCTGTAAATACAACACAGCATGTATGATTTTTGTGAAACTTTTTGCTGGTAATCAGAACCAAAGGAAGAGGAAATGCTTTATAATTTGCAGCTGTATTTTTATGGTGAGGTCATTGCAACTAACTCTTACTCCTCCCCACCCTGCACTTGCAAGTGTCGAAGCTCCATAGGAACAGTGGACGGTTTGCTGTGCCGTGATTGGTTGTTCAGTTGGCTGCTGACGGCAGACGCTCCAGCTCTGAGTAATTTCCTTTTTGTCAATGTCATATGGAGCCTCGCCAACAGAAAAATGTCACTGTCTGCACGCCCCTAAAGCTGAACTGACAACTGCGACACAAGCCGAGGCATCCCCACCTCTCAGCGCTGTGCTGAGCTTAATTAAAAGAAAGTCAAAGTTGCAATTTCTGGGGAATCATCAGTTGCATGGGACTCATTTTGTGAACTCTGATAGGACTGTATTGTTTTCTGCGTAAAGAGCTTTGGGATGTGAAACCCATTCAAATGAAAGTGAACTGAACTGGATGATAAAATGGGCCATCTGTTTTTCATCCTCTATCAATGTCTGGCTTTAACAGCTGAGGTGAGTACCGCAGGGCTGTAACAGCAACTTAACAAGACAAAAAAATGATAGTTGCAGAGTAAAAATACTTGGGCATAACTAAAAGTAAATAAACATCAGAAACTTGGATAGTAGGTGGGATTGAGATCTCCAGACGTCATCAGGAATGCACTGGTGTGTTATTGGCCGTCTGGTGCGCACATGCAGTCTCAGCAGGTATGAACAGTCTACAGTGGAGCAGCTGGGGTGCAGAGCTGCTCCTTCAGTCACGTGCCCAGATTACGCTACCTATTGATAACAAGTGCTGTAGGTACTCCCGCCAGACTTCTGCCGGCCTGTTTGAAGTCCTTTGTCCACGTGTATCATCTGAAATCCATCTAGCGAGCTGCTGAAGTTCAGAACACGCTCCTGCAGCCATATCTCACAAAACACAATACTCCTATCTTTTTGTCAGCTCTACCAGCTCACCCATCCCACCTCGCAGGGAAATCGCTCAATAGAAATCCTCCAGGAAGAACAGCATCCAAAGCAGCATGGAATAAGTTGTATTTTAAAGACAAAAACAAACGGGGGTTTTAAAGGTGAGAAAAAGTCCCCAAAATAGAAAACCTCAAAAGATTGAAAATAGACAAATTTTTACGGAGCAACTGCAACGGTTTCCATTTGAGCGTCACCAATCGACAATCAATAGAATGGAGGCAGGTAAGGTTTCTCCAACTTTTATTATTGATAATTCTGACCTCAGGA
Organism: Cololabis saira; assembly: GCF_033807715.1. NCBI lineage: Eukaryota > Metazoa > Chordata > Actinopteri > Beloniformes > Belonidae > Cololabis > Cololabis saira. The sequence continues at coordinate 35,295,375 of NC_084593.1, read as the reverse complement.
ACGGGTCCAGGTGAAACCTCTGACTAGGAATTCAGTAATTCCAGTGCGTGCACATGGACCGGGCTGTGTGTTCCCTCTCTCCCGGTCCTGCATAGCTGATGCTTCAGGCATCTATTCCAGCCGCTTCAGGCGCTGTCATTGTTGACTGCAGTGTTTGTTGCAGAAGTTCATCTCAGGGGGCCTTCGGGATGCTGGATCTCTGTTGTTTCATCCTGAACGGTGGCTCCGTGCTTCCTCTCAGCTTGGTGTATAAACGTATAAACGTTGTCGGTTCCACCTTTGTTCGTTCCATTCAGCCATCTCTTTAGGATCGACCTCACTCCTCCAGGTCGGTTTACTTGTGGGATCTCAAGTTAAAAGCTCTCCTGAACATCTGCTGTGTTGTCCCTCAGATCTAACAGCAGCCACAGAGCTTGTCCTCAGTAAATATATCACACCGGACAACTTGTGCAGTTGGTTTTGAAGTGGCCTCGACAGTTGTCTTCAACAGTCATACTGAGTTCTCTGAGAAGGCTTTTAATGCCGCGCTGATGTCATTCAGCTCCAAACAGTCAAGTACACTTGTGCGAGACATCGTGTCTTAGGCATTCTTGGCCTTGATCCAGTCAGTGTACAGATTCATCTGTCCTGTCTACCAGTAGCTGCTGCTAGGCTGCTCTGGTGTTACTTACAATTCCCTTTCGGGCCTTGCTCATGCGTGGACCCGTGTGCCACGTGACCACGGTCGCTGTGATGGCTGATGGGAGGCAGACAACATCACACCCTTCTGACGATCCTCCCTTATCAAGATATATATGTATATACCTCCCGTCAGAGCCGCCTGGGAGATTTGCGAGGACCTGTGCGAAATGGCCGGGGGGTCGGGTCGGGTGTCTATATGCGCAATTTTAACTCTCCAATTAGCAAAATACTGGATACCTTCCCCTGCCTCATCATCATCTCTTGCCTCGACGCGGGGCCCCGCGGCTGCTTGAGACCCGGTCGGATCGGTGATTTTTGTAACAAATTTATCAAACGAGCCTTTCAGAGAGGCATTAAACTCTTCCATTTTCTTTAGTTTTTTTTCTTTTTTCATCCCCTGATGGAAATTTCCGGATTCTGTCTCGTTCTCTCGACATTGTGTGACAGTTTGTTCCAACTCCACCCGTCTGGATCAGAGCAGCTTGTGTCTGCGCTTGGTCTGACGCAGTTGTATTGAACAACAGACACGCGCATCATTGCACATATTTATTGTTATTGCACAGACTAGTACACATTTAGGTCTGTAATGGAACGTGACTGTTGATATTTAAGGGAAAAAACAAAAACAAAAAAAAAAAACGGTCCATAGCGCGAGGCCCTGTGCGGTGGCACGGTTCGCACACCCCTTGTGGCGGCCCTGCCTCCATTATTCATCTTACCTGGCCAGGATACGTCCAGGTGAAATCCACATCCATCTCTGGTTCTCCTAGCACGCTGCAGCTTACGTTGACATCATCGCCTCCCCTCACACGCTCTGGAGACGTTTCAAGACTCACAAACGGGGGTCCGCTGGGAACTGTCAACAAGTGAGAGAGAACTCTCAAAATCACCTTCCAAAAGCCTCCCCTTCAAATACTGAAGCCCAACTCATCATGTTCACATAATTCAGACTCATATTTCCAGTGAATATAAGGACAGCGTGTATAAATTATTTCAACAGTTGAGCAACCTTATCACCTCCACCTCCCAGTTCAACATGCCGCTGCAGCTTAACGTTGCCTAAAACACACAGTTTCCATAACTTAAATCCAGCAATAATTTGCCTCCTTTCATTTGTAAAACCCAAGTAGTGATTCCATCCCACCTGGCAGGCGTCCACGTGAGCGCCGCTCAGCAGTGAGGAGTGGAAAGACCTTTAACATGTGTGAAATACAGCCCTCTCCTGGAAGCTGACGAGGCGAAATGACAGCCTCTTGATTCATGACTCTGTTAAAAGCCTCTTGTGGCGGCTCTTGGCTCTCTGAGCCAGTAAGTTGATTGATGGTTTCTTATTTTTGTATTCATTGTTCTAGGCATAGGAGCCTGGCCTGTGTGCTCACCTTCTACATAGAGCAGGTGGTATTTAGTGGAGATCTGCGGGACGCCCCTGGACACAGCCTTACAGTAGAAGACTCCCTGGAGCTCTGGACTGGGCTGTTTCAGCACAAACCCCCTGGTGGGGTCGTACGTCACCAGGGTCTCGTTGGCTGCGATTTCCTCCGCCGGCACCTCTCTGTGCAGGGACGCCTCGGCCTGTGGCTCGGTGACCCGGCAGGGCACGACGGCGGGCCTGTCCGGCCGCAGGAACACGATCTCAAAGTGGATGGCGGATGGCACGAAGAGGTTCTCTTTATCTGTGTAGAGACGTGGCATCAAAGAGTTAATGCGTCTTACATAATCATCAGTATCAGTATTCGGGTAAACACTCCCTCCTGCCTCTGCGGTGCGTTATAAATCACTGCACCACCTGGCAGCCCAACATGACTCAGTAATGCTTTTAAGCTGCTGCTTTTATAACATTCACCTTGAAGTTGGCATTTTATCATTTTCATTCCTGATTGCAGAGGGAGCCTTCAGCGATCGGCTCTCCTGGAGAACCGGCTCCACGTTTGGGTTCAGGAGGGAGATACCCTGCTAGTTTTCTAATATCTGATATGCTATGACGCAAACTGGCAGGCTGAGAGAGATCCCCCATGATGCACTGGGCACTTTTCCCGGCTCAGATGTCTTTACCCTGTATATGCCACTAATGCTGCCTTTAAATTTGTGTTTCTCTCTATTTTTCATTTCTCGTGGCCTTCCCCTGGTCTTATGTGGATTTACGGGTGTTTCCTGTCCTGTCCTCTCACCCTGAAACCGTTCAGGGCAGCGGCTCCTTCTGGCTCTGGCTCTGCTGCCTGCAGATGCCTGACAACTGAAGTGAAAATGTTATGCAATAACCTTTCCTAAACAAGGTTACTTTCAAGAACTTGTATGATGTGAGAATAATTACAATAAACTGGCTGAATTTGAATAGATATTATTATTAATAGTGTTTCATTGGAAAATAAGCGGATTGACTTGGACTGTTTTCTTTCCCTCTGAGGAGCCCTGAGATGACTCTTGTTGGGAGCTGCTATTCTGTTTACCTGCTGTTAGTCATTACTGAACCAGCTCCACATGGAGCAGGACTGGCCGTTTTCATTTTATGACTCATTCCAGCCTCGGCTCCAAACGCAGGAGTTTTAAATGCCAAGACTGGACTGTAAACGGTGTTTCAAGCAGAGGACACCTGTGTACTCAGTCTAGTTCCACCTGTGCAGTCATTTACCACTCAGAAGGTTGTGTGAAAGTGACTTTTAGTGCAAATATACTTTGATGGCTCAATAAGAAATAATTGCAGTTCATTCATCATCTCATTAAATCTTCTTGTTACTGTGGACAGAGTCAGTGTTAATATTTGTATGATGTTTTTTTATTTAGTTATGACAACTGCCCTGTTCTTATCTACTTAAGCAACGTTACCTGAGCTGTAAAACAACACTGTAAACATTTCCTAGACGCGTAGTGCTGTTATCTCATGTCATATCATGGTATATCTGAATTTAGCAGACACCCATTCTCTGTTTTAGCTGTGCTTTGTCTGGTTTGTACCCAGAGGTGTCAAGTAACGAAGTACAAATACTTCGTTACCTTACTTAAGTAGAAATTTTGGTTATCTATACTTCACTGGAGTAATTATTTTTCATATGACTTTTTACTTTTACTCCTTACATTTTCACGCAATTATCTGTACTTTTTACTCCTTACATTTTAAAAACAGCCTCGTTACTCTATTTCATTTCGGCCTTTAAAAAAAACTATCCAGTTAAATTGCTCCATCCGGATAGAGTGAATTTGGTTGTGGTTGTTTCAGATGTTCTTGTCCAGTTTTGTTCTTACATCCGTTCCCTCAGATTCCTGCAACTAAACTTGGATGTACATTCCAATAAAGGTTAGGATAAATGATAACATGCCTCTGAAGTTTGACTTTTTGCACCATTACAATACTTATAGGCAACTAGTCATCATATCTTCTGCTCTCTGAAACACATGTTAATGCTCAATAGTACACATATATGGTTCTTTCATATATTTGCATTATACTAAGATGCATTCATTTTCAATGGCTTTTGTCCTTAATGGCTTTTTTCCCCCTTACATTACTTTTACTTTTATACTTTAAGTAGTTTTGAAACCAGTACTTTTATACTTGAGTAAAAAACTTGAGTTGATACTTCAACTTCTACAGGAGTATTTTTAAACTCTAGTATCTATACTTCTACCTGAGTAATGAATGTCAATACTTTTGACACCTCTTTTGTACCAACAACTAAATATCTGATCCATGCTGGAAGTCCTTGCTTGTTTCATCCTGGGGGAGACTGAACGGCAGCTCTGAGCCGGCACCACAACTAGGAGGTGCAGTCCTGTAGACCTGAGTTTTGTGGCTAGCATTGTTGATGTAAAGATACATGATTCAGATTTAACTACAGTCTCACTATCTGGCAGCTCCAAATCCACTTGCATAGATGTGTCTTAACTCTTGTTACAAAGCTTCATCAACAGATAGTTTAATTGTTTTTGAATTGAAAATGTACTTTTCATAAAGGTCACCTGTGAAGTAGATGTACGAGGAGTAAATTCGATCGTAGTCCTTCTGACACTCTGCCCCGTCACACACGATCACCCAGCAGCTGTAGGGCCCCGTATCTGCAGCAGAGGGCGACGTCACCATCAGCTGGCTGTACTTGTCGCTCTGCTTGATGCTGCAGGCAGGAAACCAAACGATAAGACACTCACACACCCATCTACTCTCTGAGGGAAACAGCGGATGCTTCCTTGCAGCACCTGAGGCGCGAGTCGTTGAAGGTGTCCAGGTAGGCCGGGTAGGACCAGCCGATGTTGCTTCCTTTGCACCGCAGCTCCAAGTCCTTCCCAGGGGTCAGAGTGGTGGTCTGGCTCAGGCGCAGGAAGCGGCCTTTGTCCAGCACCTGCGTCAGCAGGGACTGGCCTTTGCCCTTCTTGTCAATGACATTAGGGTGCCGAACCTTCACCCGTTTGTTCCCACCTGGCCGGGTGGGGATCTCTCCTCTTTCTTTCCTCCGCTTGACTGCTTGGCAGGCACCTGCATTCACAGAGGCACAGAGGAGGGAGGGGAGCAAGTCCCCCAGCTGTGACAACAGTTGAACAGGAAGTGCAAAATCCTTCCCTACTGGCACAAAATGTCCCTAATCCAGCTTCTCCTTCTGCTCGGCTTTTCCTTTGGCGGGCACAGAATATTAAAATAATCAGTCCGTAGAGTCAACTTGCAGAGTTTGATGTTTTATCCTGCAGTGCACAATAAATCAGAACTCAAAGAAAAGGTCAGCAGTAAAGGCCAGATAATTAGAAACGTCTGTTGCATTCCTTCAGATTCAGCTGCTTTGAGCAGGGCTGCAGAAAAGCTCTGAAAACACTGGGACAAGTAAACTTTTATAGCTGTTTTTGACATCTTAGATGCATAAGATGCAAATGACAAAAGCAGTATAACTTAACAGCGGGATGAAATAATGCAGTATTCAAATAAATGCATCGTATTTGCAGTTTGCACCTCCCATTCACTCCGCATGGCTCCTCCAGCCAGTATATATACAGCCTCACATTTACGAATCCAACCCTTGCTTCAGAGTAGCAGCTCAAGCTGTCATGATCATTTTAACAGGAGCGTTGCTCCACTCAACAAATCTACCAGGCAGATGTGGAAATGACGACTCTACTCACCATTTTGGAGCTCTATGCAGAGCAATGCCAGGCAGAGCGCAACCCAGAGTTTCATGGTCAGAGAGGAGCAGGGCTACCGAGATGGAAGACGACTGTCGGTGAGGGGCTCAGAGGAAAAGGAGATCAGGCTTGGAGCTTCGCTGGACCGGCGCAGGCTCCAGCTCCAGCTGCCCTGTTTAGATTTCCAGCTCCATCCTCCTCACAAACTGGAGTGAAGAGGGAAAATAACTTCAGAGCTCTTGTGTTTCCTCCCTCTCCTCAGGCCTGGGGAGTGGAAATGTGGAGTCAGAAGCCCTCTGCTGGACCTGAGGATGAATTATATCTCATTTGAAGGATCTTTTTCACATTTCAAAAGCGTGCTCTCAGTGAGAGATGAATGCAGCCACTGTGACATCGTTTCCTGGTTTGTGTCCTTCCATTCAGCACACCCACACTGACCTCTGAGACTAGACAGGTAACAAGTGAGTGGAGACAAAAGACAAATGATACACGTGTGATGAAGGGCCATTGATCTCCATATGAGGGTCCGGCCTGTCAATTTGAACTGTAGGTGGAACGTCTTCAACGTCTTCCAGGAAGTCCAGTTGTTTTGTTTCAAGATGATCATCATGACCTGGGTGACTGACAGCAGCAAAATGAAGGTTGTGATACGGGAAGAGGGTCAGAAATCCCCTCCAAAATGGTATGAAAGACTGAAGTCATCCAAGAAATAACTACTAGAAGTAATTGCTGCTTAACTTCTTGAACGATGAGAGTGCTTTTTTTTTTCTGGCTTCACTTTTGTTAAAAAAATAAATGGTGAAAAAAGTATATGATGATTTCTGAGTAGCCACATGGTGACAACGCCAGCATTTAAAGAAAAAAGGGCACTTTTATCTACCGTGCAGGGTTCAGGTCAATATTTGGTTACTGGAACATCTGCATCGGTTTTGAGATATCCCTCCAATTAGCAAATATAAATAACCTCACATTTGATCTCTGAGGAAATGAAAAGATCAAAATCTAATGCAGGAAAATACATTTGACTTTATTTCATTTGTGCAGCTGGTAACAAGTGACACATCAGTACAACATGGTTGCTTTCATGAAATGCACTTCATCCTGTAACCTTCCTGGAAGACTCCTCACCTTTGATGTAGAAGTTCACTAATCACATTGTTCAACCCGATCTACCAGTAACTCATACTCCTACAGCATCAGCATGTCCCACCCTTTGGAAAACCTCTCCACATCAGACACCATGGTGTAAAACACTGATGACGAGCCATCAGGTATCTGAAAGGTTTCATCAAACACCCGATGGCCCTCAAACCTACAAAACATATTTATGTATGTTTACATATATGCACAGACCAAAACTTCAACTTGCAACCGTTGAGTCTCGTGATGTAAAGAGAAGTTTATGAATGTGACATTAACAGCAACTGTATCAAAAAACAAAAATATCAGACAGGCAGGGTGAAAAACTTGTCATCAAGTGAATGTGAACAACAGAAACCTCAAATCCTTCTTCTGAGAGGAGATCTGTACCAAAAACAATCTTCATATTCTGACTGTAACAGTTTATAGTTACACAAGCTCAAGGAATGGTAAAAAAAAAACAAAAAAAAACAAACCTGTGTTGAAAACAAACTAAAATACCACAGCTACAGATATTTAACTCGCTACCGTAAAGGTTTGTTAAGTAATGCTTCACAAAGTGGGACATTTCAAACTTCAGCTTCGGTCTGGACGTTTGCCTTCGAAATGATGTAACTCATCATATGATGGTCAAGATGTCCTTCTGATTGTTTATACAGAGCTGATCGTTAACTATAATGCACAAAATAGTTTCAACGATGTCCTTACACTTGGATTATTGGCAAGAGAAATTTATCCTAATGTTGCTCTTTCCTAGACATTCATTGGTGTATCTGAAACTTGATTTAAAAGACTTTAAATTCAAGGCCTCGCCTGCATAAACTGGCCTAAAGTTCAAATGTGAACAGATATGACAAAATGTGCACCATGAAGTATAAACTCTGGTTTCTAAGGGAACCAGAAAGAGCTGCTTTAGCTTTGCAGCTGCTTCAGTGTTAAGTGAAATAGACCTCATTTTCCAGTCTGTTTCCAGACTGCTTCATTGCTCCTCCATGCTGCCCATGAGCAACAATGGGACCAACAGGATTTGGTCCAATCTCAGAGATGGAGCGACTCTTTATCTTGTAGTTGAATACTGATGCTGCTTTTGCAGGATGAACGTTGAGGATGCACCCGTGATGAAGCTGTGAGTGCAGGTGCATCCAGGCTTGACTGTGCTTTTTATGCATCTGTCGCCTCTCGGAGTCTGTGAATTAGCTGGTAAACTTTAACACTGGCTGGTCTTCTCCGGGCAGATGAAACGCTCCTGCTCCTTTCCCTCGGCGTTGGCGTCAGTCCCCTTCTCCCGGCTGGTCTTGGTGTTTTCCTGGGGGCCGGTGCCGTTGCTCTGTGCACCCTGACGTTGGCGCTGCCGCTCTGCGCTGTGCCACACGCCGTAACCGAAGTAGATCAGGAAGCCTGCAAAGCGTTGAGGGGGGAGTTACTGCAGGTTTCAATCCTAACACCATCTCCAATAGACTTAAATCTCAACATGTAAATGAAAAGAAAAAAAGTAAAATGGTTTGAAAATCAAAGAGAACAAAGCTGACATTTCTATTTTTTTTTTTAATTTAAAGATACATTTTTCTCATTAAATGCTGGGACTGGAAATATTGTGTAGTTCCTTAAAAAAAAGACTTGCTTTTGTTTCCATTTCTCCAATTAGTTTATTAAATTACTTCAGCATAAAGACAAACAATAGTTTGACCCTTCAAGGTAGGAAAATTAATCTTCCATTACCTTTAAATGTTTCCAATCAAGAAAATCTTAATTTTAATGGTAAAATTATGTAAGAAGTAACAAACTGCATTCCTCTGCCTTCAGCCTCAGGTGCATGCAGAAAATCATCAATCTTCTGGTCTGACATATATATATGCATATCTTGATATATATGCAGTACATATATATTGACAGCAGTGTTTGAAAACTTGCCTTGGGCCCTCATTGGTCGTTAATCTTGGATCAGGCCCTGACGTGCACTCACCTACAGCCATCCACACTGAGAAGCGTATCCAGGTGTCTCCACTCAGCTGAACCATGAGGTAAATATTGACAAATATGCTGAGAACAGGCAGAAAAGGCAGAAGGGGTACCTGCAATGATACAAATCACACAGAGGTGTTGATGCACTGGCTCTCTCCTCTATGCAGGACTCAGGTGTTAAATCCACTGCTCCGTACCATGAAGGAGACCTTCTTGGTGGTCTGGGGCTGCCTGCAGATCATGAGGATGCAGCTGCCGAAGATGAGGAGACACACCGACAGCACTGCCAGGATCCACACCTCCAGACATACGATGGACTCAAAGTGGTACGTGGTCAGGTAGCTGATGACACACACTGCCATCACTGTGGTTTGGGAACACACGTGCACAGGTGAGCAAATATCAGCCGAAAGAAGGACGAGAGCTAAATTGTGAGACGTGTGCTGCATACCTAGCACGCCTACAGACATGTTCACCACCCCGGACGATTGCTCAGAGGGGCTGACAGGAGGGTGCAAGACGGTCTGCAGGGCGGAGCCGCCCCCCTTCAGCATATTGAGGTGGGACTCAGACTCTGTCAACTCTGACTCGCCTTCTTCAGAGGATAGGTAGTCTCTTTCCCCTTTAACAGCCGGCCGCTGCAAAACTCCATCTGGTTGGTACCTTTAGGACGTAAAAAAATCTAGTTTATTGCAAGTTAAACCATCAAAACCCACGTGTTGTGCTCTGAAACCATATTCTAGACACTGTTGTATTAAAGTAGACACAAAAAGCCACTCGAATTGGGAAAATAGCTGAAATCATCTGGTTTTTACAGGTCAAAACGAGTTAGGTCTGAATCCAATTGAGAGCAGAGAATGAGCACAGTGTTGTGTGTTTCTGCAGCTGTTGAGACGGGTCTGTGCTGTGTTAGCAACAGAAGTGGTTCAGGTCCAGAGTTCAGTAAGTAAAGAAACTCAAATAGCTACTTAACGCTCATACAATGGAGGTATTCACAGCTCTTACATCACCACCATGATGCAATAACAACCGGTGTAATCATGCCTGTGCACATTTGTGGAAACCTATCAAGGGAACTCTTTCATAATGCTGCCCAAATAATATTTTCCTGAAGTTATATTCTTGGTGATACGTATTTTAAATATAAATGTGACCACCTTAGAATCAGTACACAAACTGCAACCAGCGAGTAGGCCAGCAGGGTTCCGATGGACATCATGTCAACGAGGGCTTTCAGGTCAAACAGGAAAGCCATGATCGCTGAGGAAAGCAGATAAATACATAAAGATCAATTCAGATGCTTCCACACTGAAGAGAGCGTGCTTAACGATTAGGAGCAATTACAAAACATGTTAGTTTACACCCACATTAACACATTACAAACACATCTGCTATAATATTCTCGCAGTCATAAATAGAAAAGCTGTCTGCTTCAAATGCACCAACCAATACATGCACAGGAAAAACAAACAGATGCAAATTAAGTTTCATGCAAACATGTTTTCATAATGAAGCAGAGGAGTGAAATATTTCCCTGCTCTGACATGACAGCTGCAATAATCTCCATAGCAGGAGTCATTTGATGTGAGATACGCCGCGGTGTTGCGCTCCGTTCTCCGTCCTGTATCTCAGCACCAGTTCAAACACAGAGCAGTGGTACGTCCGACACTCCTCACAACATTGTGTTAAACAAAAACAACAGAAAAGAGGCTCCCCTCGGTAGCGACATGGCCTGTGGTGGTGGTGTGCTGGGAGCCTCCCGGGGTTCACATCTGCCAGCCACTCCAGCGGGTCAGTCACCCTGCAAACCTTTGCCTTGACGTTTGAACAAATGGTGCAACACCTGTAGTCTGGTGAGCTGAAGACCTTAGGAGCAGTTCTGCTCGGCACCGTACGAGCACCCCACCTACCCACTAAGGCCAGGCTGCTTACACTGAACTTTACTCAAGTATTACATAAGATGGGGAGTACTAGTATGTGTGTGTTTTATGTATTTAAAGGAGCTTGAGGCCGGATTGTGGCAAGATTTATGAAAAAAATCCGTATACATTTTAAGTTTTCTAGTAATAATGTCAGATGAAGCGTTCCAAACCCAAAAGAATGAGCCCTCTAGTGTATCTCTCCTTTGCCTTGAACAGGCTGTGTGCTGCAAAATGTGCTGCAATTCGGTCCCGAATTTCCCGCGCTGGGCTGCGGATGTGACGTCACATGACGCTGCATGTGCGTTCTCCCCGTTCTCCCGTGCCGGTGTTGTACCAAAAAGTGATTGCCTGCCAGAATCTGATTTCTTCTGATTTCTGACCGTGGGAGCGCGCACAGCAGCCCGTTGAACGACAGCGCTAAAACGTCAGATTTTCAGATTATGAAGCTCAAGAATGAGATCAAGTCATATTTAGGCAGAAACAACTTTTCATTAACTGTATTTGGCCTTCAATCAATTTTTGGCAGGTGAAAATGCCTATTTTGTGTTGTAATGGTCCTTTAAAAGAGTTAAAAGCAATCATGTGAGCTCTAGTGTTTATATTATGAAGCTCAAGAATGAGATAAAATCATATTTAGGTAGAAATTACCTTTAATTAATTGTATTTAGCCTTCAATCAATTTTTGGCAGGTAAAAAAGACCCATTTTCAGGGGATAAATCAGATTCTGGCAGGCAATCACTTTTTGGCACACCGGCTTCACTGTTGGCTGCAGTACCCCCAACGGCCGTCGTGGTGAAGGGTGGCGCTAGAGAGTCTCATTTCTTAAAAGGAGCCTCAAGCTCCTTTAAGAGTATAAAGAGTACAACAAATGGGTGCGTGAAAGCCTACATTGTAATTTTTACAACTCCAAAATAAAATTGGAATGAAAACAAGATTAAAGATGCATTTGAAATGATTTACTGTACAAACTACGCACCGATTTGACCAAAGAGTGGCCTGTTGTAGCCCGCATGTGTTGTGTGGATGTGCAGATGAAACACAAGACAGGTAAAAGGCAAAATCCTTCACAGAAAAGAGCCAGTGGCTTTTAGAAGTGTGTATTTCATCACAAAGGTGATTTCCCATTTGAGGTCAAGGATTCGCTCATACCGGCCTGAAAGCTGAAAATCCCCCAGCGTGGATGGAGGCAGCGCTCCCAGAACCAACAATTCAGTTCAGCGACGCGTCCAAACTTGTTACATCTCATAATTTCATCGTGTTTTGTTACATTTCAAGCGGTTAAACCTTGAATTTTAGTTTTCCCCTGGTTTAGCAGTCTGCTCCAGGCTCTTCTGATCCTAGATCAATAACTTTATACCATCTGGTCCTGTAGGTTTATGACAGTTTCATTCATTTTATGTTTTTGTTTGTTTTAAGTTTTGCAAAACTGTACATTTCTCATGCATGTTTTGTCTTATCTAAAAAGGAAATAAGATTAATAAAAATTTTGTTTTTTTTATGATATGACGCCAAGTAAAAGTTACTACATGCAGAATTCTGGGGGAAAGTTTTGATTGAAATATTTTTATTAAAGGTGTCAATTGGACTCATGGATTCCTGTAGGCAACACATAAATCTTTAAAATAAAGCAGCAACTTTGATCATTCCTCATTATGGAGTTTTCCACATGCTTTTGGGGGAAATAAAACACATTTCCAGGTTCATGCAGTCACCACCACCAGATGATCACGTTCACAACAAAAAGAGCCCATAAACACCACAATACAAGGCAGTGATAGGAGTCCTGGTCCAGGAGCTTACCCGCAGTGGTACCCGCTGCCATGGTGGCAGCCACAGGCGACTGCCGCTTACTCACTTTGGACATAAATTTGAACAGAACGCCATCTCGTGCCATGGCAAAGAGAATGCGTGGCAGAGGGAACATGGCGCCCAACAGGCTAGGGAGAAGAGGGTTCAGGGTTAAGTTGAGGGCATTCTGGAAAAGAAAAGGTCACACCTGCACAACTGTGAAAGAACAGCGAGGTTTATACACAGATGAAAACTCCTGCAGCCTGCATAGCTGGAGGCTGGAAGTGCAATGGGCCATTTTCAATTAAAACAAGGAGGTTGATTCATTTTCATTGACTCTTTTGTGTCTTTCACAATTGACTGGTGGAGAAACATCAGCTATGCAATATCACTTGGATGCTCCCTGGCGCTCACCTGCAACTACACCGGAGCTCATAGTGGCAATAACTGGGGTCTTCGTCTTAGGATTGATTCGCGCTAAGACTTTGAAAAGCACCCCATCGTCTGCCATAGCATAGATTACACGAGGCATGGGGAAAATGGAGCCCAGCAGACTGCATGAGACAGCAGAGACATGCAAGACCAACACGTTAGTCATGAGCCCCAAACCCAGATCCACAATCACAGAAAGAGAGCAGCATTGTCAAAGCTTTGTTGAATAATTAAAGACAGCAAGTGTCTTTCTTTCCAGTTGATGACATCATCCTCATCATGCTAGTCTTTTATTTACTAGAAAAGTTGGGAAATGTTATCAAATGCAACAAAATGTTGAATCTATGACTTAATATGTTAGAATCTCTCAGTCAGAAGAATAAAAGGATTATTTTCTTTGTCTACTCTGACCACATCCACGGGATTTAGAAAATATTTTATAAAAAGGAAAACATGCTTTTAAAAAGTTGGAAGAACCATGTGTACCGTCACCTCACATTACCCTTCACTTTGATTCAATGTCCTATCATTTGGGAGATGAGCTCACTAACTGCAGTTTTGCAGCTTATATTAAATGTAGGATTTTAGTAGCTCTGAATCTCCTCTTCTGATGTAACATACATAAAGTAGATGGAACATCTTTGGTGTGGGAAACCTTCTGTGCACATGTCAAGTATGGCTTACTCCTTGTTTTATACAATTACACGTCACGTTTCTTTTTTTTTTTTTTTTTTATTGTATTTTTATATTTTCAGACACAAAAAGAGGGGTATACCTTAGATACATAGAACAAACCCCCACAACTCAATTTCCAATAATTAAAAAAAATTTAAAAAAAAAAGTCAAAGTCCATACATACCAAAACATATTTCATAGTGCTATAATCATGCCAAATATACTAACCAAAAATTCTACTCAATGCACTAATTGAGAATACCAGATAGTACTACCCTATCTGTTCTATCAATGACTGAAATAATAATTAAATAGTTAAATAATATTCCTACCTACTTCTTGATGAAGGGGACTTATCAAAATGTCACGTTTCTGGAAGCGGCAGATTGTGTTGGGTGATAATAGATATTCAAAATACTCCTGAGCTCGTAGGGTTATATTGTAATGATGGTGATATCTTATGCAGTGCAGCATTTGGCGGTCAGAGCTGCAGTGCACCGGCTTGGAAAGACTTTTGTGGATGCTGCTGTTATATGTGATCCTGTCACTCTCACCTGCTGCACATCAATCTGCTTATTGTAAGATTTTCCAAAAAGAAATATTATATAGCTTTTCCAGAAACCTTTTTTTTTTTGTTGTTGTTGTTTTTCCTCAGCTTAGTAAAATAAGATGGGTCAGGGGAGAAAAAGAAAATAATGTCTCGTTCGCTTGTGTCAGTTAAATAAACCTTCAAACAAAGTGAGAAATGACAGAACTGAGTTTTTGTTGCATTTCATAACACCTCACAAGGTTTCTAAATATTTGACGTGGAACATGGACTCGAGTTGTTTCTGGAAAACAAAAGATAACCGATATCTTTAGCGTGTTATCAAATGGCTGTAAAAGCTTGAGTTCCGTCTCAAATGTTTAAATAATGACTTCAAGTTAAAAAAAAATGTACGTTAAAGCAGTTTCACAGAGGATTATCTTGCAAAACAGGGCAGATAGTCCACGGTGACGGCATTGGTTCCAAGTACAGCCATTGACTTGGGCCAAATGTAATTGATTCAAGGCAGCTCTGACAGCTTTGTCAATGCAGATCATGAGATGAGTAGATTAAAGCCATCGTTACTGATCTGCTGCCAGAAGACCGGAGAGTAAATAACACCAAGAGGAAAGAAAGACAGAATTGATTGACACCAACATGTTGCTCAGAGACACATCCGCACTTCTCTGACAAATTTCAATCACAAACATTACAGCACAGACGTGAGATGATGCTCTGAAACAGACGATTAAGCACTGAGCCCACGAAGCAACAGGAATCAATCCAATTACAAGACAAGGACGTCATTCTGATCAAAGTCTCATGAATCCTTTTCTAAATGCTTAATAATAATAATAATAATAATAATAATAATAATAATAATAATAATAATAATAATAATGATAATAATAATGATAATAATAATGATAATAATAATAATAATAATAATAATAATAATAACAATAATAATAATAATAATAATAATAATAACAATAATAATAATAATAATGATAATAATAATGATAATAATAATGATAATAATAATCATAATAATCATAATAATAATCATAATAATAATCATAATAATAATAATAATAATGATAATAATAATAAATGATAATAATCATAATAATAATCATAATAATAATAATAATGATAATAATAATAATAAATAATAATGATAATGATAATGATAATAATAATAATAATAATAATAATAATAATAATAATAATAATAATAATAATAATAATAATAATAATAATATGAGGATGTTCTCCGCTGAAGAACAGATCCAGGGTTACCTGGTGGACAGGGCACACAGCGACCCCACAGCGACCACATATTTAGCAGGACTCCAGCCCACATACTGAAAGGCCATGGGCAGCGGGCTCTTCTCGTCCAGCAGGTAGTACGGCATCATCAGGGTGAGTGCGGCCGACACGCCAAAGTACGCCAGGAAACACACGGTGAGCGACACCACGATGCCGATGGGGATGGCCCTCTGAGGGTTTTTCACCTCCTCACCTGTTACGCACAGAAACATATGCATCATTAGCGCTTTGCTGGTAAACATTCGCCACACCAGATCAGAAGCTACGTGAGCAAGGACTCACCTGTGGTTGCAATGCAGTCAAATCCAACAAAGGCGTAGAAGCAGGTGGCCGCTCCAGCTAAGGTCCCGCTGAAGCCAAATGGCATGAAACCTCCAGCACCGTAATCGCTGCTAACGTTGGCTGCCACTGACAAGTTCCTGAAACACGTATTTATGCAGAAGCACTGATCCACGTGTGTCGGTCTGGACTGAGAAACCGTTATCCAAACAGATACCTTACCTTTTAACTATGGTGACGTTTATAAGGGATTCTTCGCTTATCCTCCAGTTATCCGCATCACCCTTGACGAAGCCGGAGACGATGACGAACAAGAGCACGAGGACGTTGACTGAAGTGAAGACCTTATTGATCCAAGCTGATTCTTTCACTCCGAATGACAGGAGTCCTGGATTGAGGCAAACACAGCAGAGTTCAACACAAAACCACTGTAGTTCGACTAAAATACAAGTTAACGTGTTTCAAACTGCGTTACACAATGTTTTATAATAACCTGAACCAGGTAAAACATTTATCATCTCACACACTAAATCTGGTATTAGGCCTTCATCCTCTCCAAATGAAAGGTTTTACTGCGGACTAAGTGTTCCTTGATGTGCCAGTTAGTGAACCTGAACCCGGCTGAGAGCCAGAATCTGGCATCTTTAAACTCTCATCTGTCATTTAGATATACATAGCATACACAGAATCTTACAGCCTGGTTAAAAAAAAAAGTTAAATTTGACGTCCAGGACAAACTGTACAGACTGTGAATTCTTATGTGGGTTTAACTATTTAACTATTCACTTTTTCAGTGGATCATTTGAGGACCTTTCTGTTTAGTACTCCAGTTAGTTCAGAGTGTTGCGAGAGCTGAGACCAGCGTAACCTTGCAACCTTTCATACGTTTATCATCATCTACACCAGCAAGCTGAAACAGCTCATGTGCAGTAGCTGAGCGTGTTACAGCAGCTTCCAGGCTGAAAAACTACAGGAAGAGACTCTTAACAAGCACTCTTCAGATATTCATTTATAGTTTCTTCCTGGGTCACGCTCTCATTGAATCTTTTTCTTGAACGCCTTAGTTATCTGATGTCTGCTGTAGCACAGTGAACCAGTTTCGTCATTATTGATGTGTGACATCATTCCATAAGCCATACACAGTTGTCCTGCTTACTTTGGCTGGGTTTTTTGCTGATAGAAGGCACAGGTTACTGCACTTAGATAAACCTTTGAAAATGTAAGCAAATAGTCCATAGATGTGAACTTTTAACGTGAACAAATGTCCTTCCCTTTGCTGTAATGATGCAGTATTGCATCAACTATTAGTTTTAGCTACATCAGCCAGCTGACCTACTCTTACTTTTGTTTAAACAAAGACTAAAGTAACTTAAGGGCTTTCAAAACCATTTCAAACCAGCAGTAGCATATACAATAAATTAAATAATAAATAAAAGCTGCAAAGGCGAATGTTCGAAATATTACGATGGTTTTTCTTTTGTGACGCTCATCATCAATCCAACAGAATGAGACGCAGAAACCTGGAACTATCTTGATCATCCAGTTTCTTTGAACACTAATGCATTTACTGTCCTCCCCTCAATAGTTAACTGTATTTAAACGTATTATAAAAACATAAGAAATAACAGACCACCAATAAATAAATAGAAATGAGTGCAATTAAGATATTCATGAAAGAAAATGTCAAATGTATCTTTACAGACAATTGATATGGGGCATTTACAAACTTCTACATTTCTGCACAGAAAAACAGGAACTAAAGTTTATTCCAAAGTTTTTTAAATGTATTTACTTTGCAGAGCTGCATCTGCCATCCACCCAAAAACAACTAAACTGGACTAATGTAATCATTTCATTAGCAGCTAAAACCCATGATGAAATATTGAATTTTTCCTAAGGGAGAAGGTAATAAGAAATATCTCTGGTTTTGATTGCTGCACTATCATGAATATGTCCACAAGAGATCAATAGATTGATATTCTACTTGTTACTTAATGCTCTAGTGAAGCTGAACTGGAGAGTATCACCTTTAGTTGTCATAAAGCCCATGGGCACTTGAGAAAAACAGAGGGGGTCTATGTGGCCAGTACACCCAGAAGACTCACACTAACCTCCAGTGTGCACACGGCTCCACCGTCTGGCTACATCTCACACAATGTCCTGCCAGTTTATTATTGGATTATACCAGCTGTGGATCATGAGTTGAGTTGTGCCGATTCTAATTTCCATTCATTAACTGTTGCTCAACCATTAACTGTCATATTCACTGGAGTTTTTAATAATTGTCAGCCTTCGTTTGCCGCCTTACCAGAAAGCAGCAGAATCAGGCATACGGCAAAGAAGTCGGGGTACTGAGCCAAACCGGGGGCGTTCATGCTGAAGTGGGCTTTACAGAACACCTCTATGTGTCCTCCGATCATTTCATCGAACGTGCCGCTCCACGCCCTGGCAACTGAAGACGTACCTGTCACAAAACAAGATGCATACTTCATGAAAAATAAATAGTACATCAGTAAATGAATGCAATGCAACCGTTATGATTGACTCACCAATCACGTAGGAGAGGATGAGATTCCAGCCAGTGATGAAGGCCCAGATCTCTCCTACCGTCACGTAACTGTACAGGTAGGCCGAGCCAGTCTTGGGGACGCGAGCACCAAACTCAGCGTAGCACAGCCCGGCCATGACCGAGGCTAGGGCAGCGATCAGAAAGGAGATGACAATACTTGGGCCGGAGTTTCCTTTGGCCACCTCTCCAGCCAGGACGTAGACGCCAGCACCCAGGGTGCTGCCCACGCCCAGGGCGATCAGGTCCACGGTTCCCAGGCAGCGGCAGAGTTTGGAGTCCTCCAGATCGTTCATGTTGACCACTTTTCTGCGCACCAAAGAGCGGCTGAATGACAGAACCTGCTCCATCATGTTCTCAACTGTTGGCAATGGGAGAGAGAGAGAGGAGGAAAGATTACCAATACCTGATCTAATGCTCCAGAGCAAGAAAAAGTAGTATGCGGCACGCAGTATTTGGAGAATGCATGAGGAAATATTCATGCATTTTGGATCACTGGGGTCCCAGTGTGAACTAGAGAAAACAAAATAAGCCTGCAGATCATTCTCAGTCTTTGCAGCCAAAAACAATGTATTATAAGGTGTAGAATTGTGAAACCAAAGATCAGCTCAGTCAGTGCTGTCGGGTTTAACTCCTGCTACTTTGCATTTTAAGCTTGTGCAGCTTGTTCGACTGGGGGGGAAAAAGAAAAAAAAAACTCAGTTATGTAACATGTGAAATGAAAGGGATGTTAACCCTTACAAACGGTGACGTGCATTTCAGGAGTGCTGCCAAGTCCATGCACTGTGGGTCCCAGTAAAACTATTGTTTGGGGTTATGGTCCAGTTCTAAGAACTCAAAGAGCTGCATTCATGAAGAAAATGGACAAAGTGCAGAGTAAAACATTCAAGTAGCTGTCTGGACTAATTACATGTAAAACTGCAAACCTTCTTGGTTGTCAGTGTATTATAACAAAAAAGTATATTTGTATTGATATAATTGATGTGAAAGCTGCAAAATACTTGCATTTATACAATATAATAAAAGAGGATAAAATATTCCAGTTCTCTGTTGAATAGTTAGTAATAAGCTTTGAAGTTAAGCCGTTTACTTTGAACCTCGACTCGAACTATCTTGACCTCAAATCAGCACTGACTACCGGCTAAATATGCACTGATCCCCATTTTACACTCAGAGAAATGAGTCTTGGATGTGACACCTCATTAACATCATAATGTGGGCTGCATTACAGCTTGTCCATAGATATAAAGCATTGAAACTACAGTTAACAGTGGGGGGGGGGTCGTCAAGTCTGGGAAAATAAGAAATACACTTTGCAAAGGGTATGTAAAAAAGGCAGAACTTTATTCTGTCCTGCACCTCTATCTTTTTATTTTTGCAAAAATGTTACTAAGCCATTATTTTTTATTTCAGCTTCAAAAAATATCAACTTACGAATACTAATTAAGTGGGAGTTTAATGCCTAAGTCATTCTAGATATATGCACATTCAATTATCATCTAATATTATTTAAAGACATCCACCTACCTGGAATCAGCTGGATGGAAATAACAGATCCAAGTTCAGACAAACAAATAAAAGTCTTTGAGAAATCTCAGCACGCCTCTTCCTCAGGAAGTTCCTCCGGTGGATCAGCAGCAGATACAGCGCAGGTACAGGTCAGTCAGCATGTACTGCTGTGATGAACTGCAGCTTCAGGTCTCTCCAGTGTGCTGAACTCAATGTGCAAGCATGTTAACTGTGTGCAGCAGTAGTGTTACTCCTCCCCTCTGTCCCCAGTATTTCTTCATGGGATCAGCCTCTAGAATCAGTCTACAGTGCGCCTCAGCCAGGGGAGTGACATCCTTGGAAAAAAAAAGAGAGGCAAGAAAGGAGGCAGGGACCCAAAGAAACCGGGCAGGGGGTGCGTTTTAACTCCTTGCTGGTCCTTTTGGGGGAGTGAAAATCTGTGGAGCTAATATTAAATCATAACCACTCCTCCTGTGAACACATAGCAAGAAAGAGAGGGAAAAAAAGGGCAGGGATTTTTTTTTTTTTGACGTGTAATGCTTAGCCAGCTCCCAGCTGTCCAGATGCTTACTGACGGCTGATAAATTGTTAGGCAACTTTCACTGACAAACAGTGAGACAGACAGTGTTTACCCAGCGCAGGCCGCAGGAGTGCTGCTAAAAGCATGACTGCTGATTGGTCAATGAAGGGTGGATAGTGCTGGAGTGGAGGGGTTGCGGGATAAGTCCTCCTAATGGAAAACAGGTATTGCCCAATGTACCCTAAGCTGTTGGACCCATGAACATAATAAAATCAATGCCACAGCACTCTGAACTGTAAAAAAAAGACTGCCATCTCTACAGCAACTTCGGTTTAGCCTGAACCCTTCAAAGCGGGGGAAATATCTTTCTTTTTTTTCTCCTATCAAACACAGTTTGAGCCTGAGGTTTGCAGGGGAGATTACTTTTGCCAAGACCCGCTCAAACCAGCCCAAGACCTCAGTGGGAATGTGGCAGCTGTCCTCTGGAAACGCCATCCACCCGACTGACCAGAGACTCACCAGCGTGACGACAGCCAGCTCTCTCTGAGTCTGTCCATCCAGCCAAGCAGCCAAATATCATGGATGATTGCCCACCAACCCTTGGCTGCCGATTATCTGACCTGCATGCTGATGGGAACCCAGAAGCTTCCCCTCGCTGGAGGACACACAGGCAACGCACCTAAATGATCCCTCCAGCTAAGTTACTTCAAGGATCAAGCCATGTTTTACGTTGTCCCTTTCCAGTTGTATTCATTGTAATTAAAAGCATTTTCACGATTGAATCTCTGTTACTGGTACTTTTTTGAGATTAAACTTCAGTCTGGCGTAATACTGGGAGTGAATTGCCTACTTATTTGAATGGGCATTCTCCACAGCCTGCACCGGTTACAGTCCACACTGTAACCATGGAAAGGATGGACAGGAGTCAACTAGCTCACAGTATTTCATTGTTGACATGCGCTAATAGTGTGAAGCCAATTGAATGCATTTGGCCTCCAATGGCTGAGTGACCTAGCCTCGAAAACGTGGACATGGTCAACAGATTGAGTGGTGTTTGCCTTGCAGACAGCGAGCCTGCTTGCTCCAGTTAACACTGTTGTCACCAGGAAATGTTAGAGTGAACAATAACTGATAAGATGAAGAACAGCGAGAGTGGCGTCCAGATTTCAAACCTGTGCAGTGTCAGAACCAAGAAAACGCTGAAGTCCTAAGTTGAATAAAATACAAGCAAAAGTTAACTGGAAACGGTGACATACTGTACAGTGGAAGGGAAAACCTTTTGACCCATGAGAGAAATGAAACAGTTTAATGCTCCTTTTTAATCCTTGTGTGTGTGTGTGTGTAAACATAATAAAAGTCATCTGATCATAGTGGGTCCTAGCAATTAACAAAAACAATACCTGAGAAACAACGTTATATAACATATTTTACTGGGATGTTTTAGCACATTGCTGGTTTGGAGCAGAGAGTGTAGACAAGAATGGTAAGTGATCTATAGGTTATCTGAAGAGCAGTCTTGAAGCCTCTGTCTCCGAGTACTGCAGGATGCCACGTTGCCCCGGAAACCAACGAGAACATAACTACAGTATGTCCAGAGGTGGACAGAGTACTCGACCCCAGTATTTGAGAAAGAGTACAAATACTACTGGTCAAAATTTACTCCGTTACAAGTAAAAGTAGCTCAGTCAAAATATTACTCGCGTAAGAGTAGAAAAGTACTTGCTTTTAAAGGTACTTAAGTATCCAAAAGTAAATGCTTTTAAATTTACTTTAAGTAAAAGTAAGAGTAAGAGTAAATTTCTTATTTTCCACATGAGTAAATTACTATATTTTTTCTAAATTAATTTAAGGATCTTTTAACTCTTGTTTCTGAGAATTTGATGTTGAGTTGTTGAAAGCAGAGAGGTAGTTCTGCTTCTGCAGACACAATAAACATTTGAAAATAAATGTCTGTGGTTTTTCTGTGTAGTCGTTTTTTACTCTGTCGAACTCAAACATTGAGTGAAGATACGGCCAAGGATTTTGTGAAAGTCCCTGCTCCGAGTCCGGCTCATTATCAGACTCAGACGACTCAGCGGATTGTCTTTCTTCTCCTGACGCAGGCGTAGCCGTTGTTGCAGCTCTGTCTTGACTTGTTGCGGCTCTGTCTTGACAAACGCAGGCTACTTTGGCGGTATCGTTTTGAGCAGGCTTGACGTATTTCCGCTTTACGTACATCCCAGTGGAGAGCGTGCACTGTGATAGGTCTCCTCCTTTGACAAAAACAGCTTGTGTCCAATAGGATTTTAGGGAAGAAGAAAAAAGAGCAGACCTGAAAGTAACGAGTACTTTTCAGCCTTCCTAGAAATTTACTCGAGTAAAAGTAAAAATATTTGTCTTGGAAATGTATTCAAGTAAGAGTAATAAGTACCAAAGAAATCTAATACTCAAGTAAAGTACAAATCCTCTGGATATGTACTTAAGTACAGTACTCAAGTAAATTTACTCCGTTACTGTCCACCACTGAGTATGTCAATCAAAGTTAGCTCTGGCTACCAGCTCCTTCAGCTGATCCACGCTGGAGCTGCAGAACTGCCTGCAGACGTTTGAGGTGGCATATCTCGTTTCTCTAACCGTTACTCAACAGGCTAGACCTCATTTTAGAAATAAATGTATTGCTTTTTATAAATTCACCTAACATGGTACAGAAAAATGCACCCCCTCTTCAGCTTTGTCATTGATGTCAAATGAAACAATAGAGACAGAAATGTTCCCTTGAACCAGGCTGTAAATATGTCTATTTCTGCTGTAAAGTTGGACATAGGGTGGTGTCTTAGTGGTTATCACTGTTGCCTCACAGCAACAAGGCTCCTGCCTCGACTCCCGGGCCGCGCAGTGTGGCGTGTGCTTGTTTTCCTGGGTTTTCTCCGACTTCCTCCCACAATCCAAAAATATGTATGTTCGGTTGTCTCCTAGTAGTACTTCTGAATCTTATATTGTTGTCCATCTATATATGTGGCCCTGCAACAAACTGCTAAAGTTCTGAATCCTGGAGTGTACTTAGTTTCTGTATTTTGGTCTGTTGTTTTTTTTCTTTAATGAATAATGAGTGTGTAATGTCTAGTCATCACATGAATGACTAGTTAATATTCATAATTAGTAAAGACATGATGATTTGTTATTATGTCCTCATTTGTAAAACCTTAAAAATGAAAAGGGGTGCATTTGCTTTCTCATTTGGCTGCATGATGGAAGTTTGTTTAGGAAACCAGACTTACTCCTGGTTTAGATGCTTAATCTAGCGTACAGGCTCAAAGCCTCTTCATATTGCATCTCAATAACAGTCTGGATTTTTTTGTTAACTTTGCAGACCTATGACAATCACTACAGGCTTTGTTTTAAGTGATTTTGTTTCTATAAACGGGCCATTCAGTGCACGACCAGAACATGTTTGTGTAGTGGGTTGAGCTCTGAGTAAAAAAAAAAAAAAAGTTAAATAACAGCAGTTTGTAGTCACATTTAAATAAAGTGCAACCACTTTTTGTCCCTTGGACATTTAGGGTAAGGGTTGTGGTTCAACAACTTAAATCTCCAGACAATTTAAAGTACATAGAATGAGATGAATTATCCCTTCAAACACGTTTGGGAACAGCAACTGATTCCTTTAAAACTTGTCATTTTCAAGTATCTTCTGGCCTCGGGTTGACTCATTCCCGAGTCCCTCAGGACAAGCTGACCTCTGAAAATTAATTCCACACTAACAAGCGTTACTGTAAAAGCGGATGATATTCACTGGGGATTTCACTGGTTTACAACCCAAAAATAAACATTTGCTCTCCAACCTTTGCATATTCTTAGCAATAACCTTTACTAGACGTGATAAAACAGATCATAAACAAACGAGGTTACTTATCAAAACTGGATTGTGTAATTACATGTACATACTGCGATTGTTGATGTAAGGGTGAGCTATGTGCTCCACATGATACAACAGGACCTTTATTTTTTTAACATCATTGCGCAATAGAGGTTTCTTGCGTTCAGCAGGCATGAATGCGCTGCAGTGAGAGAGGATGTGCCGAAGCATTGCCTGGAGTCAGTGGGTTGCAATTCACTTCTGCTTAGTTTAACTAACTACTTTAATTTTTTTTCTTTTCTTTTCTTTTTTTTGGCTACCGTCCTGCACCATATGGCTTCCCACGCAGCAGTCTCCAAGGTCGTGCAGATGAGAAACTTGTATAGTACAGATAAATAGAAAAGCTGATGTTGCTTGCCAAAACTGTGAAGATGTCTGTGTCTGATGACTGTGAAGTTGCTCAACTAAAAAAGTTTGCATAGTAAACTAAATGCGCATAAACTAAATGCACGTAAACTAAATGCATATGCATCAGTTTTTAAACCACAGGAGACCCATCAAGTGTCAAAAATCTGCAGGATTAAACGGTGCTGTCCTGCAGGGTTTTTTTTATTACTACAAATAATAAGTTAACCAAAAAATCCTAAAGAAACTACAACAATTAAATATTAAAGCACTGCTACTCCTACACTTGCATCTGTTTCATTGTGATGTGGCTTAAGAGCTAGTATACATTAGTTATAAAGAAACTTGATTTCTTTAAGTCAGAAACAAATAAATAGAACAGACCATTTAAGCATACATGAAGTATATAAAAGCCAACCACATTTAGTAATTTGTGGTTATCTTGAATCAATTGCTAAATCTGTATGTGATTAAACCAGATTATAATGATCCTACGAGCCTCCAGGAATTTAGCCAAAGTGAAAAAGTATTGCCCTTTTTTCCTGGTTTACTTGAGGGATGGCCTATAATGAGTTTGAAAATGTGCCGCCCCACGCCGGGCCAGTTTAGTGGAATGCATTTGTTTTTAACCCTTAATGACGCCACCTTTTTGCTGACGTTTTTGCTGCTCTGACATGTCACAATGTTTGCTGCAGGAAACAGCAGCCAGAATGCAGTGAATCAAATTCCTCATGAAACTCCAGGAACAGGTTTACTGGGTCAGGATCCACAGTCAGGTGTGCTTTCTGGACCCACATGATATCTTGAGCATCAGTCACTCTTTAATTTGATGGCTAGAATCCCTTTGTGCACTCAGGATCATATAGATTTCTTTCATACGTAACATTTTGCACGCATTAATGATGCCCCAGTTCCCTTTAGTGTGTCTGCAAACTATCATTACGACACAGCATGCACGGCTGAAGGTCATAAATACATTGTATATGACAGAATGGCTGCTGTGGAAAAAATCCATTGTTCTGTCTGTACAAATGTACTGCTTTTATCTTTAAATCAAATATATATTAGTTCACAATTTCAGTGTAAGTATCTTTAATCGCTGCATTTCACTAAACTGAAAAAGAAACTGAACATTAATTTACTTCTCAACAGAGCTGACAAAACTTGCAGCAGCGTTTAGATAAATGTTTGTAAATTCAACCGTGCCACTGCAACAGGGAACCATTTCTGGGTTTGTTTGTGTTGTTTTGTTTACTTTAAGCTATAACTAGACTATATAGCTGGAGTTCACTGAGTGATAATGTAATTACTGATATAAATTTGCAGGATGAAGAATCTGCAGTTTATTTTTCTGTTACTGAGAAAAATACTTTCTGTTTTTTCAACAATGATCAAAACAAAGTCTTCACAAAAATGTGGCTTCAGTCTATGGAATATTTCCCATGAAATACTGTTAACATGTTGGTTTATTTATCCTCCAGTGATAGCCGAGCAAATGGGGGAGTTGTCCAGAATAAAGGCATTTTTTTAACCACGTTCTGTTCATCACATTTAAAGTTCTCCGTCATTATGCTCATATTATCTTAAGAAGGGGCGGGGCATTAAGAGAGAGCAATATGAACTGTAGCAGGCTTTCCTGAAATGCTCTCAGGGCACTGCTGTGGTTTTGTGGTTAGCAGTGTTGCCTCACAGCTAGACGGTTGCAAACCCTGCATGTTCTCCATGTGGGTTTTCTCTCGATACTGCAGCTTCCTCTCACAGTCCAAAAACATGCATGTTTGGGGAACTGAGAGCGCGTGTGGCGGTTTGCTCATGTGTGGCCCTGTGACTGATTGGCAACCTGTCCAGCAGGTACCTGCACCTTTTACCCCAAAATAACTAAGATATGCTCCAGCAGGCCCCGTCACACAAATGTGTATGATGGAAGATGGATGGATGAATAGATTGATGGATAAATATTGCGGGGTTGTATTTCTTAAGAGTAGTTAGTTATTAGCAGTTATTACTGCTGTCTCAGTTTGGAGAATCAGGGTCAAATTCAAATTGGAAAGTAAACTAACAGCTATTAAACAAGGATCATACAGCAGCAAATTCTCAACATCTAAAAAGGAAAGAACCCTCAGACCACATAATTTCATAGCAATTTGAATGAAAAATATATTGTGAGTTTTTACCCTGCTGAACTTTGCCATCAGAAAGGTACAGGACTGTTTTGATGAAACCCTACACGGAAGACAATGTACAGTAATAACAAAGTAAATAATTGTGTGGTATAAATGCGTCAATTCCTTCAATCCACTATTACGTTTCTGAGCTTTGAGTTATTTTAGGCGGCGAAAGTTCACTCATCTATTCATCATCAAGACCCTTAAGTAGCTGTTTGTCGAAGTCTCCTCCACAATTCCCTCCTTATTTTCCAAATCAGAACAATTTGACATTAAATATTCACATGTGTGCCACTCAACCCCACTTCAAATAAAATAAAATAAAGAAGAACAAGGAAATAACCCTATTATGAAAAACACGTTTTCTCTTGCTTTAACATATATAAAGTGGTCTCCCCTCAGCCTGCCAACTCAGAGAAGGAGGAAAGCAACCAAATTCTGCAGTGTCTGTACAGCCGCCTGGATGACCCATCCAGTGTCATGTGGCTTCTACGAGCCGTTCAGATTCTGCTCCCTTTTGTTACGTAACCAAAATGAGATTTACATCGGTTGGCCTCCGATGCATGAAACCACGCCCAAAACTAACTCCGCCGGCCGGAGCTTCCGCCATTTTTTGGTAGCGGTGTATCGCGTCATTCAGGCAGCCAATCAGCACAGTGGTTCATTATAATAGCCGCCAGCCCACTCAGAATCCCACATAGATAATGAGGTTAGAGACTGGGAAGATAAAGACATGGCTCAGAGGCTGAATTTCTCATTTATTTGGCAAAAACAATCAAAAGTTTGTTTTTAACACATTCAATGCCTGTTTAAAATAGGTATTAGATGCCATAATAGGTCCCCTTTAAATTGAAATCCAAGTGAAGTGCATGTGTCGTGGTACTTGTCGGGCTTTAGGACCGCGCGGAGCAGCACGGCTGAGGACAGCTCAGTAAAAAAGCGATGGCTGGTTTTGTTTTTGTGTGAGAGCGACTTTTATTATAATAATAATATTTACAGTCTATGGGGGCGATTGACGAACAGCTTTAGGCCACAATACATCATAATACTGTTGTACACATGTCGTACTGCGGGTAAATCAGCTGCTGATGGAGCATATCCTTCTACCAAAGGTAACTGAGGATCTGACTGCAGTGAATAGCTTTTATTTCCGCCTTCAGGGAAACTTAACAGGAAAAACCTGGTGCCCACGTACAAAAACAGACATGATCGAGGGATGTGATCCATTTATATCTGCCACGTAGTTGAAACCCCGCTGGGTGTTGGTGCCAGTGCAGTGTGCAGGTGTACCGGTGTGTTTGTGCATGTGACGGAGAGGCCGGTTCATGCAGCTCTCCCTCTCCCCATCCAGGTGGAGAATGTCAGGCTGCTGGACAGAGTCTCCCCCAAGAGGACCAGGGTGGGCACCCTGTACCTGACAGCCACACACAGCATCTTTGTGGAAAACGAGGCTCAGGAGCGCAAGGAAACATGGGTAGGCATCAGTCCATTGAACCAAGGGGACAAAATTCAAATTGAATTTTGCACCAATAATGAGATCAGTGCATAGAGCTGCAAGGTGTGTGAGAGCTGCTTCTTCCCTCAGGTGCTTCACAGCTTGGTGTGCAGTGTGGAGAAACAGACAGCCACAGCCACGGGATGCCCTCTTCTCATCCGCTGTAAAAACTTCCAGGTTCTGCATTTCAGTGTTCCCAGAGAGTCGGACTGCCACGATGTTCACCTGTCTCTGCAGCGTCTCTCACAGCCAGGTGAGCCGTGGCACGGAGTCTGCAATGGCTGGGCTTGTCACTTTGTTGCACAAAAGAATAATCTATGTAACCTATAGGGCTGGGGATCGATTCAAATGTCAAGAATCGATTCGATTCCGATTCTTAAGATTCAGAATCGATTATCAAGATTGGATTCAATTCCGATATTGATTTGGGTTAGTGTTATTAAAACTGTTTTTTGAGCTGTTGCATGAATTATATGACTGTGTAGTTATGAAACATATTAATACTAGTATTATATTGGGATTAAATAGCAAGTATTGGCAGCTGATGATGCTGTAAGGACCAATCAGCTCCCAGAATGCTGATATAACTGCTTTCAGAAACATCGTGTGGGTCAGAATTACCAAAGAGATCCAGGGCAGCAGTGGACCTATGAAATTGGTTTTATTTTTTCCCCACATTCCGTTTTTATTTTTTCCATTTTCGTTCTTTTTTGGTTTTTAATTTTTGAGAATTTGGTTTTGAGCATTTTATGCAAATGTAACCCCAAAACAGTATATAAACTAATGAAATATAGACAATTTATGCAATTATAACTGAGAACTTTAATGTTTTCATACCGTTAAACATATTTAAAAGCAAAAACATGGCACTAGTTATTCTTGTGTCCAACAAGAAATTCCTTTTTAGGGCAAAAACAAAAAAACACCAAAAGTTTTAATGATTGAAAAAAAAAAAAATCGATCTTTAGACACACAAATCGATTTTTAGAAATTAATATGAGAATCGATTTAGAATTGGAAAATCAATTTTTTCAACACAGGCCTAGTGGCCTATTCTTAGATCTTCACAGTACAAGTTCAAGTTAACTTTATTTAATACCTGTAGGTAGATTTGTTTTGCAGTAAAAGGCATCTCACACACAACCTCTACTGTCCTTAATTTGACACCAGACAAAAACAGTAAAAACAATGAACAGGTTTGCAACAGCACAAGACAGACCTGGCAGGTATTCACAATGCTCACTGACAGGATAAAAGTAGATGTCGCCCACAAGGCAAAGAACAATGAATGAATAAAGAAAGGGTCAGGGTTTCTAATAAATAGAAATAAATACATGTAAGTTACAAGCAGGATAGACCTCAGTAATAAATAAAAAATGTTAAGATTTGTTTAAAAGAGAGACAGCATCAAGGACGGAGCTGTTTCTGTAGCGTGTGGTCCTAATTCTGGGGGACTTTAAACCTGCGTCCTGATGGCAGTAGCAGTAATACAAATCTTGCCTCTATCTTGCCATTGGCCCCTCAAAGAGACATGAATTAAAGGTTTTCTGGTCAAACTGAAGTGAGTGTTGTGCATTGCAGAGAGTTACGAGGAGCTTTACTGCTTCTCCTTCAAGCCTAATGTGGATGAGGAGGAGAGGCAGCAGGAGTGGGCCTTCTTGGACGTCAGGGCTGATTACAGCCGCATGGGACTCCCGAACGCTCAGTGGAAACTCTCCCTGGTCAACCGGCACTACAAGGTCAGTGAGCTGACTTCGTCAGAGCAGTTTTTAACTAATATAGACATCAAAGTTGCTCAGAGTCTTGCTGTGTCAATCTGAAAGGTGAGCAACACCTACCCGGCCGACCTGTTTGTACCCGAGTCTGCAACCCCTCCCGTGGTGGCGGGCAGCTCCAAGTTCAGAAGCAGAGGCCGGTTTCCTGCTCTGTCATACTACTCCAAAGAAAACCATGTGAGTCAAACTGCATACTTTTTTCTTTGTAATAGTTTCTTTCTATTTCCTGGGCTCCACCAACCCATATTAGTCTCTTCTGTGGGGCCTCAGTCTGTCAGCACAAGTTGTGACAATCAGACAATAAATCTCTCAGTTTCCCAGAACAGGAATACCACAATTTTTTTATCACACATAATTGAGATAAGAGATTATGTATGGATGGATAAATATTTTTTGTGCTTTGCTTGGACATTTTTCTGCAGCAGAAGTGACTTATGAGACCTTTTGGTTGGTGACAAACGTCCTCCACAAGCAGTCACATATTTATGTTTGACTAAAAGTGCAATGTGAAAATGCAGGGACTTCTGCCTTTGCCTTTGCCTTTGCCTTTGCCATTAAGCTTTGTAAATCTGGATCCACATGGAAAAGTTGTCAGAGGAACTGAAAACATCGGATATGGAGGTCCTCACAAAGACGGAAAAAAAATCAGTGACTAAAATAACTTAAAAAGCACACACAGGTGGAATAGCAATCAGAAGGTGAGCACGATCTCACTGATCAGAACCACAGCAAAAATCTCCTACAATGACACCTGCAGACATCTCAGAGCACTTCTCCCAGGCTGACCTCATCTGGTCAAAGGCTGCTTATTTATTTTTATTTATTAAGTTTATTTGTGTCAGGGACAATGTACAAAATGACATTAGTCTCAGATGAGAAAAGATGCTTTGTATCGGATTTAGCTTACTAGCTACTTTCCATCCGTAGTCCATGGGCAGGTTTATGAATAATAAAAGGTAAGAGCGTCAAATACAAAACAAATCAATCATATATACACATGTACATACACGCATCCACACATCAACACATCACTCACACACTCATGTACAAAACATATTACATAACAGGGGGAAATAAAACAATTGTAAAACAGCTTAGATATAAAATTAATGTTGACATGTCTGATTCCTTAAAATCCACTTTTTGACTGCAGAAGAAAAAGCGTTGAAATCTGTGCAGAGTTTCAGGTAGGTTGAAAGATTGTTCCATGATTTGATGGCTTTAAAGGAGAAAGCAGATTGTGCAATGGTAGAGCTGCTTCGGGATGTTACAGTCTTCACTTGAGACAGACCTTGAGGCTCTGACAGTGTGTTCAGAGTTTAACAAAGTTTTTCAATGGGGGAGGAGCAGTATTATGAATTATTTTATACACTATGGTGCTGGTGGTGCCACCCGCTCATTTCAAGACGAGAGGTGACTGTTTTTAGAGCAGCGGCCCACAGTTTGTGAAATGTGTTACCTGCTTCTTTACGTTGCCTTCACTCTATGGAGTCTTTTAAAAATCAGCTACAGACCCACGTTGACCCTCTTATTCAGACAGGATCTTTATTAGCCTTAGTACTATGTGTTGAATGTTTTTCCATGTGTTTATGTTTTTCTTGTTTTATGTTTATCTTATCTTTTTATGTGTGGCTCCTGAAGCACTTTGTGGTTTTTAACTTGTGAAAAGTGATATTTAAATAAACCTTTCTTACTACTTTGCCATCTCAACACCAACACAATTTAACAATGGCGGTCTCTCATCCCTGATGTTGCTGTTTCTGGCATCTAGCCCAGCAAGGTTTTGGTGCCGGCATCGCACCAGATTTCCTGGCCGTGAACTGTTTTTTTTTTACGGTCAGTGGTCACAAAGAACTGGTTCTGAGGTCTTTATGAGATCAGTTGCTCGTGACCAGTTAGTAGCTGGAGTAACGGTGGCAGTGTGGGGTTCAGGGGCGCTTTGGCGTACGACAGGACTCAGCATCGACCCAGCAACCTTCTGGTTGGAGGTGACCTGGCTCTGCCACTCATCACAACCTCCACATTGGTTTGGAGTTTCTAAAAAAGAACAATTTAAATCTATTTTCTTTTGCAAAAATGTTAAATGCAAAAAGTGTCTAAAAACAGTCTCTGTAGAATAATAGAACAACTTTCCAAGATTTGCACGATGCTTTGATAGAAAAATCCTTAGAAGTATTGAATTATTAAAAATAATGGTGGAATTATCTGAAAAATAAAAGATGTCAATCTCAGTAATGACCTACCCTTGTTTTGCATAGTTTTTGCTGTTGGGTTTATATTTCTAAAATAGCAAGAAATGTAATTTAAGTCCTCATGTTTGCGACATACTTTGGTAATAATACCACAGAGATATAGTACAACAGCTTCCTCTTCAACCATGTCTTTACTGCTCTGCTCACAGGGTGATTCTAGGAGTCAGAGTCAGTCACCTCACCTCCCATTAAACGATACACTGCAAAAACTCAAAATCTTACCAGGAATATTTGTCTTATTTCTAGTTAAAATGTCTCATTTTTAGTCAAAAAATCTCATTACACTTAAAACAAGAGTCATAACCAGAAAAAGAACTTGTTATTTGACAATTTTCACCTGTTTAAAGTAAATTTTCACTTGAAATAAGTAGAAAAATCTGCAAGTGGGACAAGATTTATCTTCTTATTACAAGCAAAAAAATCTTGTTCCACTGGCAGATTTTTCTACTTATTTTAATTGAAAATCTACTTGAAACAGGTGAAAATTGTTGTTTTTTCCAGTGATGAGTGTAGAGTCAGTGATTTTAACTAGAAATAAGACAAAAAGATTTTGATTTTTTGCAGTGTAGTATCGCCCACTTCTAAAGTACATCCAAGGGAGCAGGATGTGAAGTTGGGTGGAGATAAAGATGGAGATGCCTCTCTGATTTGGCTCTGTGATTGCTCAGTGCTCTGCTTTCAGACCCATGTCACCCCTTGTAAAGTCACAGAGCTCATATATAATTATATTATTATTGTTGGTAGATCCATCAGATGTCCAAATACATGTTTTCAAGTTAAGAAAAAGCAGTTTTTTTCATTCTTTCCATCCTGTTTGAGTGGCATTTGTCAGGGGTGTCAGCACTTCTGGGTCGTACAGGGTTAATATAGTAGACAGGCTGCACTTCAGTGCTTGTTAAGCAGATGTCCATCAGTAATATAGGTTAACTGTTGCTACACTATTTGTTTACGTTGTTATGACACAGCTGAGTCATACAATACTGTTTGCGAAGAGATAAAGCAACACAGATGTCAGTTTATCATCAAATGACAATATTAACGATTCCTGTCTCAGTCTGGACTTCAGTTCTTCAAATTCAGGAAAGACGTGTATCTGAAGCAAGAATCAGCTAGAGCACAATGCATCTTCAGTCTTAATTTGAGAGTTTGGATGAGCATGAGGTCATCTTCCCAGGGTTGAGGATCCTCCTGCATTTCAAGATTCACCAATTCAAAGACCTCCACTCTGGTTCATGTGCCAAAAGAGAGAATCGTAAAAAGTCCTCTGGCCTCTTTCCCCTGTGGATCATAAATGGAGATGAGAGAGCTGTGTGGTTGATTCGTTTAAATTCAGCATGCAGGGAGAAGAAAAATGCTGTGAATTTGTGTTTATCCTGATTCTCACATATTGAATTTTCTTTTTTCTTCATCGTAAATTAAACATCCTGTTTAAAGCTCGGGTCCCTGTGTCCTCCTCCCAGGCTGCCATCTGCCGCAGCAGCCAGCCGCTGTCAGGGTTCAGCGCTCGCTGCCTGGAGGACGAGCAGATGCTGGAGGCCATCTTGAGGTCCAATCCCCGTAGTGACTTCATGTATGTGGTGGACACCAGGCCTAAGGTGAGCCCTGTACGGTGGACGGTGCTGTGTGCTGTATGTTCAGCTGGCCTGCGTTTTTCCAGCTGCATGTTCCCACTGCAGAAACTATAAAAACAACTCTGCACGCTGCACCGTGTCCAAAGATACGGAAGAGTATTAGGGCCACTTAAAAAAAAGTCAGAATTCTGACTTTTTTCCCAGCATTCTGAGATTAAAGTCAGAATTCTGAGATTAAAGTCAGAATTCTGACTTTTTTCTCAGAATTCTGACTTTTTTCTCAGAATTCTGAGATTAAAGTCAGAATTCTGACTTTTTTCTCAGAATTCTGACTTTTTTCTCAGAATTCTGAGAAAAAAGTCAGAATTCTGACTTTAATCTCAGAATTCTGACTTTTTTCTCAGAATTCTGACTTTTTTCTCAGAATTCTGAGATTAAAGTCAGAATTCTGACTTTTTTTATCAGAATTCTGACTTTTTTCTCAGAATTCTGACTTTTTTCTCAGAATTCTGAGATTAAAGTCAGAATTCTGACTTTTTTCTCAGAATTTTGACTTTTTTCTCAGAATTCTGACTTTTTTCTCAGAATTCTGAGATTAAAGTCAGAATTCTGACTTTTTTCTCAGAATTATTTTTATTTTTTTTTAAGTGGCCCTAATACTCTTCCGTACAAAGACATTCATGTCAAACCAAGTCTGAGAATAAAGGGATTAACCGAGCTTCTATCTCTCTAGTTGAATGCCATTGCAAACCGAGCTGCTGGGAAAGGCTATGAAAAAGAAGACAACTACTCCAACATCAAATTCCAGTTCATGGGCATTGAGAACATCCACGTCATGAGAAACAGCCAACAAAAAATGCTGGAAGGTGATTATTTTGTCATTCTGAGATGATTCATGTCCCCGATCTACAGGAGCGTTTTCATTACCGTCAGGATGGCTTCCCTCCAACAGTGTTAGTGGAAAAAGATGTTCAGTTTCTGGCAGCACCTTTCTAAATCTGCCTTTTATTTTTTACAGCACTGTACTAAAGCAGAGCGGGACCCCTCGTTACCCCGTGGTTTTTCATACGCAGTCATGCAGACTGAACCGTGCTGCAATCAGACCTCAAATGAGCCCACAGGAGAATTTCTAAGTATTGGGCAGGGGTGCTCCTAGGAAGACTTTGAATCCATCTGGATTTGATTTCAGAGCTATTTTGGTTTCCTGGAGTGGACGGTCCCTGACATTATCCCCCAAAGAGAAACAAAGGGCGTGAGAATGATGCGATGTCCAGTCTAAAAAGTTATAACTGCTCTTAGTTGTGATAACTCTTTGCCCCCTGGCAGCACAGGGGAAGTCTTTAAATGCTAGGAGACAGCGCCGGCCCTGCAGAGTCTGCTGGCCTCCTTCTACCCAATTACACACTTCAATAAGATTTGGAGGACCCCCTGCCTGGGAGCATTAACTCAAACATTTTTTTCTTAATGGAGGTCCGCTCACCTAGATGTTATAAAACCAGGGCCCGAATGAACCCGTTCACCTGCTGCCCCCCCTATTGGAGACCGCAGAGCGCTCGTACGGGAGGCTGAGTCAGCAAAAAGACTGTGTCTCAGACAAGAGGGAGCGAACGTCTTCAGTTATCTTTAAGTGGATTGTGAGGTGCTTGCGTGATAAACTGTCACGAGGAAATGCTGATGTCGCTCGTGTCTGTGAAAGGACTGGCAAATATTTATCAAAACTGAACTGGACAGTAAGGTCAGTGTCGCAGGAGCTGAACTAGGGCTGGGCGATATGGACCAAAAGTCATATCTCGATATTTTCTAGCTGAATGGCGATACTCGATATATCTCGATATTTTTTCTGTGCCTTAATTGGGGTTTCCCCCAAAGCATTATAGCATAGCATCTCTGTTAGCTTCATTTTTTTCTGAGGCAAACCCTTAAAAAAACTGTCAGTTTTACAATACAAAGCCTCGTGCCAAATATCACACAGGTACCTTTATTAACAGAGATCTGCACAATATCAAAATGTATAAAACAAATGAAATAAAAATAAACTGCCTGCATATATAGAATAAAAATGCTTCTTGAATAAAATAAAACAAATATCCCTTTCCTGCATAACAATTAAATGAAAATACACTGTGCAATTAATACAATGTAGACAGTAACAGGCAGACTTTTCCACTGAGGTTGACAGTTGTGCAAATAACAAAACATTTGTGCAAATCTCAAATAAAACATTCAAGTCAATTTGTCACAAAATAAGCCATATCAAAATCATTAAAAAAAAAAAATGTAATTTTTTTTTTTTTTTAATCGATATAAACGATATTGTCTCGTACCATATCGTGTTTGAAAATATATCGATATATATTAAAATCTCGATATATCGCCCAGCCCTAAGCTGAACCCAACTTACTTGTGGCACCAATAGATCAGAACATCTAGTAAGATTTCATCATCAAATGTCCATCAATGATCACGTTCCTGTCTCTGGTTTTTTATGCCGATGTGTGTTTTACATTAGAAAAGCTAAAACACGACACCATGCGCTGATTCTGTCAGCGCTGCGAGAGCGACTCGATGTTTAATGAAGTCCAGTGATCAGGTATGCTGCATGTTTCCTGCCAGTGAGCCAGCTG
This sequence comes from Cololabis saira, assembly GCF_033807715.1. Taxonomy (NCBI): domain Eukaryota; kingdom Metazoa; phylum Chordata; class Actinopteri; order Beloniformes; family Belonidae; genus Cololabis; species Cololabis saira. Next base: position 35,258,820 of record NC_084593.1, on the reverse strand, counting down.
TGTTGTGCTTACAGTGTGTGAGCTGCGGTCCCCCTCCATGTCGGACTTCCTGGAGGGTCTGGAGAATTCAGGATGGCTGAAGCACATCAAAGCCGTTTTGGATGCAGGCATTTTCATCGCCAAGGTCAGTCTGGAGGCTAATCCCCACTGTCTGCCTTTGCTTGGGATTGGATATTAGTTTAGATGTTTGTGTGCGGCACACTGTGTGTGTACTGTATGTGTGATGCAGATGTTGTTAGTCTGGGAAGGGAATGTCTGGGAAAATACAGTTCTGCAATCAAAGTTCATGTCTGCCAGTCATGATTATAATTGGGGTAGGGGACAGTATTTGCAGCATTAGTGCACATTAGATGGCATGACTGAATTCAACTTTCTCCGAGGTGAAGTTCTTCAAGACTTAATTTTACCAACCATCTACAACACTTTGCAAGAATTCACACCGCTTCAATAAAAAGGATTCACAAGATGCTACAGTAAATACTAATTTACATGAACTTACTATCTGGATTAGCATCAGGAGGATTGTGTATTGGTGTTGCAGTTGTTGCAGGGTGCAGGTTCATCTCTACCAGCTGTGATAGTTTACATCATATGCTCTTCTATCTAAAAGCAACCGAACGCAGCCAGGGAGTTTTTCTAACTAGTGTCAGTCACTGGTCATACTCAAGTGCTATCGAACTCCCCCGGGTAAAAATAATACAATTATTAAAATTGTGGTGATGATAAATACTTTATAAGTCCAAAATTGAAACAGTGAAAAGTTAGAGAACTAAAAAAATGTATTTAAATTTATTGTCAGATTGTTTTATACTGTCAAATCTTTTAAAAAGGGGACGGGGACTTCATTGGAAATTGAAGTGTGTTTAATTAATATGTTTATGTACTAGCTGACTGCATGTATATGACTTCATATTGGTATATTTACACATTTACGAGCAGTTAAAGATATGTGTATGTATATTATGTATAATTAATTTATATATATATATATATATATATATCACCCCCCCCCCCCACCCCACCCCACCCCACACACAGAAATTATTTCATTATTTTTCTATTTTTTTCTTTTTCTCGATGGACCAATAAAATATTGTAGACTGTCAAGAGTTGTGGTGAAGGAAACACTCACACGCGCACCCATTCACACATACAAAATGATTAAAATGCATCTATATGTGGCTTTTGGGTTTGACCAAACTTGGTAATAACCATTAATATATATATGCAAACAAGGGGGGAAAAATAGGAAATTGAAGTGTGTCAGTTTGATAACTCAGAAACATTGTTAAACTGTTCCTTCTCTGCAAGGACAGAAATGAAAACTAAAACCAGCACATCTTAGTGTGCACGTGTGCAGTGTGCGCAGTGTGCACTCGCAGCTCATGTGTGTGTGTGTGTGTGTGTGTGTGCGTGTGTGTGTGTGTGCGTGCGTGCGTGCGTGTGTGTGTGTGTGTGTGTGTGTGTGTGTAGGCTGTAGCAGAAGAGGGGGCCAGTGTCCTGGTTCACTGCTCAGACGGTTGGGACCGGACTGCCCAGGTGTGTTCAGTGGCCTGTGTGGTGCTGGATCCGTACTACAGGACGCTCAAAGGGCTCATGGTAGATATACTGAACCATTTCCTTTTCTATTTCATTCATACTGAAGGATTAAATCTCTGAGGTTAACTATAAATGTTATATGAGCCAGTGCTGCATGCTGAGTTATTCTGGCTTGGGTTGGTGCCAAACTTTACTTGCGCTATTTGTTTCTCTAATTGTAAGTGTCCGCAGCCCCTAAATTACGACAACTTAGAAGCGTCTTTGTGTTTAAATGGACATTTTCCTCTGCATTTAGGTCCTCATTGAGAAAGACTGGGTCTCATTTGGACACAAGTTCTCCCACAGGTTTGACGCTGAACAATTACTTTCTCAGCCTCCTTCTGCCAGATGCAGTGGTTTTATTTGATTGCATGCATCTCTTGTCTAGATGCAACCACTTGGTGGGAGACCCTAAAGAGGTGTCTCCCGTCATCGATCAGTTCCTGGAGTGTGTCTGGCAGCTGATGGAGCAGTTCCCCTGTGCCTTTGAATACAATGAGAGGTTCCTCATCACCATTCACAGCCACATCTACTCCTGCCAGTACGGAAACTTTATTGGCAACAACCAGTGTGAGAGGACAGAACTGGGGTGAGATTAAAAACCTGCAGCCACCGTCAGTTTGTTTTCCTTTCATGCACATCCTGCAACATCTGGTCTGAGAGAAGTTGCAGAGGCGAAAGTCAGCAGCATCTAAAAGCTCTGGGGCTTGTTCAACAAATTGTTTTTTTTTTTTAAATAAAAAATACAACTGATATTGTCTTCCTACTTTTGCTTTTAATGAACTTCCTTTTATGCAGCCTGCGTGAGAGGACTCACTCTCTGTGGAGTTATCTGTGGATGAACCGTGCAGATTACATCAACCCCCTGTACAGACCGGACCACAGCCAGACTCAAGGGCTGCTCCGGCCGTCTACCGCCCCCTACTGCTTCAAGTAGGTCTCACCGCAGCTGCAGCACCTGGAGGAAACTTGCTGCACAAAATTCAACTGAATCACTTGCTGTCATTTTGTTTTGTTGCATAGATTTTGGAGAGGCCTTTACAATCGGTTCGACCACGGGATGCATCCTCGACAATCTGTGGACGATTACCTGAGGGCCATCCAAGAGGAGACTCAGCAGCTGGAGGAGCTGCTGGCTTCACACAAGCAGGTATAACGCCGCTTATATATATATATATATATATATATATATATATATATATATATTAGTGCTGGGTAACGATTAAAATGTTTTATTGCGATTAATGATTTCCCTGATTAATCACGATTAATCACATTGTATATGCAAAATCAAATAATAAATTCAAAAGTAGTGTAAAGTGCACTTTTATTTATAAAAGTATGAACGAAAGTGCCATAACATTTGTTGTGCAAACATCTCAGCAAACATCAGCACTTGTCAGTAACACATATTTAGTGTATTGCCACTGCCAGGGAATTAATGTCATCCTGTTTTTTTATGAAAAATAAAAAAAGTCTACCAACAAAATCCTGATCCACAATCATGACATTAAAACAGGCAATTTCTGAGGTAACAGCAGAAACTTTTAACGGGGAGCAGCATTACCAGTCCATATTCAGTACCAAATGTCCATGTTAGAAAGTGTGAAGCACAAAAAAAAAAATCACTATTGAAATTTCCTTAACAGGGGTCGAATCCGCCCTCTGGGAGAACTTTAAAATGAAAATGTCCATGTAACTGTTCCGTAATTTTACCGCTCTCCATGTCTGTTTTAGCTTTTCCGCATGTTTTTCCGCCAACTCTCTTCCGGTTCTGCAGCAGCCGGCAAAAGACTTTTCAAAACAAAAGCATGTGAGCAACATGCGTTAATGCGCGATAAAATAAATGTCGGCGTTAATAAATGAATGAGTTAACGCGATAATAACGCGTTAACTTGCCCAGCCCTAATATATATATATATATATATATATATACATATATGTACTGTATGTACACTGATCTGTTTTCTGACTGTAGAGGATTACTGTGTTTTACGTTATCAACAGAAAATTAGTGAGCTGGAGCAGGAGCAGTGCAGTGTGACCTGGAAGGCCACCCCCTTTGACCAGACCCCCACCCTGTGGGCTCCCCACCCCGACCTGGACTCAGCCAACACTCCTCAGGACTACACCGGCGGCTTCATCGCCAACAGCCCCCACACGCCCAAAGCAGCAGACACCAGCCTGATCTTCCTGTCGCAGGACCCGGGTCTAAAAGCTGCCTCCATCCTGTCCAACGGCAGTGACCAGGAGTCGGGGATTGCAGACCTGAGCTGCCGCTCCCCTCTCAGCGAGGACAGCGTCAGGGATCCCGACTCAGACGAGGCTGCCTACTCTGCAGCCTGAGCAGATGTAGCATTGGCTGGAAACATTGCCCGGCAACCCACTTAACAAAACTGCTTTCGTGCTCACTGGGTAACTTGTTAGATGTCGGCTTCAGCTAAGTCCTGTTACACATTATACATTTGACTTGTACTTCTGTTTGCATGTCGTTTGGTGGAGTCTTCTTGTCGTCACAAGCACACGGTTGTTTACTGGAGCAAACCACGGTTTATGTCTGTTCTCCACACAGTTGACCAGTGCATTAGGCACTTGGACTATACTATTATATATTATACGATTACACATAATCCTTTCTTAGCTGCTATTGCAGGTACATAGTGGATCAAAGCTGTTTTAATCTCAACTTGAACATTTGTGTACTACAGAACATTAGGAGTGAAGCGGTTAAAATCAAAAGGGACCAGAACGAAACCAAACACTTCGGACAATGACAGAAAAGACATGATGTCTATGTGTGTATATAGATGGTAGAGTCATGCTGCAGATGAAGTTTAAGTTAGAGATTTCGTTTCAGCCATATGAATAATAGATGCCACGTTCAGCTCCAAATTAATCCATCCATCCATCCATCCATCCGTCCTCTGTACCTACTTCACCCTTCTGGCGGGTTCTCTCTACAGATCTGTGGTTTCTGGTTGTTTTTTTTTATTTCTGACGGTAAGGATTTTTTCTTTAGTTTTTTTTTTTTTTTTAAAGAGCTTTATAATTATTTCAACTTTCCTCACATGGAAGAAAAGCCAAATCTATCAAACATATATATATATATATATATATATATATATATATATATATATATATATATATATATATATATATATATATATATATATATGGAAAAATATGCCTGTTTATTGTGACGTAAATATATTATTGTCTGCATTATTATTCAAAGGATCGTTGGTTGTGTTTACGCATCATCTCAGTGTAACAGATTGGGATGTCGACATCTTCGTGAATACAGATTTGCAACATGCATTTGTGTTCATGCATGAAATTCTGCACAATAAAAACACATTAAAATGATCCTTCTTCAAATATAACTGTGTTGTTTCATTTCCTTGTCAAATGTAAAATCAAAGCTGTTCATACTCTGTTCTTGTACTGTTGCCAGAAACCTACACTTGCTGGTGATTTGAGATAAAATGAAACATTTCTCATTCTTTGTAGAACCACAAATATCTGTATGCATTTGGATTTGGTTATGAGTCAGTCCTGCTTATTCTCCTAAATGTCTTGTTAGGAGACCTGATTGTTAGCAATCAGGTCTATTTTGTGCTGGTTACATCTATTATTTGTAAGAGACTTTACTTGGAGGATGAACAACATTGAGTCCAAGAACATTGCTGTTGCTACGAAATGTGTCTGGGAGCTTTAAAAAAAAAAAAAAGTAAACTGCAGGACTAAGCTACAAGTTTGATGATACAGTGATTTGATTGTGTTTCTTAAGTCACATCGGCTGAAAATGTCTGGAAAATGTTATGTCGATGGATGGATGGATGGAAAAGCTGTAATTCTGTTCAGCCCATATCAAATAACAAAAAGACAACATTACAGGTCATAAATCCACAAGAATTGAAGATATACAGGGAGATCTTTTCCAAGGCTTCCAGAAGCAGAGATAATATCCACACGTCAGTCCTCAGCAGAGCATGAAATGTGGAGACATTAAGAGATACAGATATGTCACTAGCACTCGTTCATCTCAGTAACTCAAGCACAACTCTGAATGCATCATTAAAGGCCACCTGGAGTTTGTTTTTCATATTTACTGTGACTACACCAGAGATGAGCTGTGGAGAGGCAAGGCAAGTTTATTTATATAGCACAATTCAACACAAGGTAATTCAAAGTGTTTTACATCAACATTAAAAGCGGCAACACACAATTAAACAGTAAATAACACATAAAATGAAATAAAATTATGAGAAAAGAAGGTAAAATAACAAAAAGCACAAGTTGCTGAAAACTAAGGGCAGTAGAGTACCACAGGTACATCTCATTCGCGGTTTTCCGAAATGATTTAATTTAAGAGTACACTTAAATAGCAAATAAATGAAATGAAATGATAAGAAAAGAGTTAAAATAATAAAAAGCACAAGTTGTTAAAAATAAGGGCAGTAGAGTACAGCAGGTAAGTATTTAATTTAAGAGTACACTTCAGTAAACAGTAATGTTTTTATCCTGATTTAAAGGATCTACAGTTGGAGCAGACCTCAGGTCTACAGGAAGTTTGTTCCACCGGTGAGGAGCAGAATAACTGAACGCTGCCTCACCTTGCTTGGTTCTGGTTCTTGGGAACCACAACAAACCAGATCCAGATGAACCTCAGGGGTCTGGGAGCTTCATAGGAACTAACAGATCCAGATGAACCTCAGGGGTCTGGGAGCTTCATAGGAACTAACAGATCAACCATGTATTTTGGTCCAAGACCATTCAGGTCTTTGTAGATCAGCAGTAAGATTTTAAACTCTATCCTTTGACTCACTGGAAGCCAGTGTAGTGATTTCATGACCGGTGTAATGTGGTCCAGTTTTCTGGTGTTTGTAAGGACTCTGGCGGCAGCGTTCTGGATCAGCTGCAGCTGCCTGATAGATTTCTTGTTAAGGCCTGTAAAGATGCCATTGCAATAATCCAACCTAGTGAAAATGAATGCATGAATAAGTTTTTCCATGTCTTGTTTAGACAGAATCCCCTTAATCCTAGCAATGTTTTTTAGGTGGTAATAGGCAGATTTAGTGATAAACTTTAGATGGCTGTTGAAATTCAGGTCCGAGTCAATAATTATACCAAGATTTCTGGCTTGATTTGTAGCTGTCAATGACATGGAGCCAAGGTGAGCGCTGATCTTTTCCCTTTCATTTTTAGGGCCAAAAATGATCACCTCTGTATTTTCTGCATTTAGCTGGAAAAAATTCTGGCACATCTTATTTATCTATTTATTTATTTATTTATTTATTTATGTATATATTTATTTATTTAAAAGGGACAACGCATATTAATTAACATGGGCACTTGGGTCCATCATGTAAATGTGCCAGATTTAGCCATACAGGCTAATTTACATCTGCAGTCCCTGGCAGGTTGATGGTATAAAAAACATTGAAAGAGAACACACTAAAACACTAGGGCACAGAGTACAAACAATTAGTAAAACCATGACATAACTCTGAATAATGACAAACAACATAAATTAAGAACTATAGCACACAAACACATTAGCTCACACAAAAGCACAAACAGGTAGTAAAAACAATAACCTGACCCCAATACCAGATTATGACAGCATGTTTGATTATCCAGTAACCACTGTTTTGTGTTTTTAGAGAATGAATGAAGAGATGTGATGTTCCTTAGTTGTATGGGTATAGTCAGTACTGGAGTTGAGGGGGGATGAGGGGGGATGGCATCCCCCCTGAAATAAAAACGGTCAAAATGATCCCCCCTGTCAAACTGCCATCCCCCCTTTCCATCCCTTATGTAATTTCATCAATGAATGTGGTTTTACTGCTATTTCAACATTTAGATTCATCACCAGAAAAATAACTTATTTGACAATTTTCACCTGTTTCAAGTAAATTTTCACTTTAAATAAATAGGAAAATCTGCCAGTGGGACAATATTTATCTTCTTATTACAGGCAAAAAAATCTTGTTCCAATGGCAGATTTTTCTACTTATTTCAAGGGAAAATCTACTTGAAACAGGTGAAAATTGTTGTTTTTTCCAGTGATGAGTCTTGTTTTAAGTGTAATAAGATTTTTTTTTTTACTAAAATGAGACATTTTAACTAGAAAACAAATATTCTTGTTAAGATTTTAGGTTTTTGCAGTGATCCATTTTACTTATCCTGTGAAGGACAGAGTCATATTGATAAGTTCAGAAAACTGTTTTTTATTGTTGTGTTTTGATGTATTTGATGTAAACCCAGTGGATATTTAAAGCTTACAGAAGGCTGCATTTAACTGCTGCTATGTCATTCCTGCAGTATTTCTGCAGGTGTTTTGGTCACTGCTATTATTTGTAATATAATATATTATTTGTAATCAGCACAAATTATCAATCCCCATATGATAAAATCCACCATAGCCCCTGAATTCTTTTTACAACTCCAGTACTGTGTATGGGTAAAGTGCACCCACATCCACTCATTGATTTGATCTAAAATGGGCAGTAATAATTTCTATAATTTCTATTTAATCAAAGTGATTAATTAATTTAATGATAATGGAAATGGTATTAAACAATAATGTAATTCTTGATTTTATTCCCTCCACGGACACGCGGACGCACGCATGCACGGCTCCACGTGTCGGTAATACGCGATGACGTCACCAGGCGGGCCATGCTGTGATGGCAGCCGTGGGTTGACATCAAAACCTTACCGAGCAGAAACTATTTAAAAGTTAGCGGAAAAAACTCCCGACAACATAACACAGACCACAGCAACAGTTTTCAGATAGCTACACGCTTCAACGCACTCCCCGCCCGGGCAGGGAAACGGTAAGTTACCGGCTTGTTGGGCTTTGCAGGGGAGAAAAGTGGCGCCTGCACCGGCTCTGTGTGTGCGCTTCACCGGCCGGTGCTCGGCTCTCTCAGCATCTTCTTCCTCCACAAGCTCACTGTGATTGTGTCAGCTGATAAATGCACTGAAGGTGCAGGGACGGTGTGCAGCCCTGCACCTGGACGTGCCCGCGCAGGGCTGCGCGCCCCCGCCGCTAGCGGCTGGCAGGTAGGCGGTTAGCCGGTGCAGCTGCAGCCAGAGCCGGGCACAGGCAGCCCGACCCCTCGGTGTCATCCAGCTGCCGCTGCAGCTGCTGCTGCAGCAGGGGAGAGTCACAGCTCTGGGGGGGAATTAGCTCACTTTCTGTGACTGTGACTCTGGAGTTGTGTCTTCAGCACTTCCTATCACAGGACAGGACAGGTGATCATCCCTGAGCCTGTTTGATCCAGGTATCCTCCTGAGATTCAGAGATGTTTTTATTCTATGGACCAGCAAGGCCCCTCACATCCTCTGGCTCTTCCTCTTTAGCTGTTCCAACATTTGGTGATGCTGCTTTTAGCCACTAATACAGGACTGTCTCAGAAAATTAGAATATTGTGATAAAGTTTTTATTTTCTGTAATGCAATTTAAAAAAACAAAAATGTCATATATTCTGGATTAATTACAAATCAACTGAAATATTGCAAGCCTTTTTATTATTTTAATATTGCTGATTATGGCTTACAGTTTAAGATTACGATTCCCAGAATATTCTATTTTTTTGAGATAGGATATTTGAGTTTTCTTAAGCTGTAAGCCATGATCAGCAATATTAAAATAATAAAAGGCTTGCAATATTTCAGTTGATTTGTAATGAATCCAGAATGTATGACATTTTTGTTTTTTTTATTGCATTACAGAAAATCACAAAATTCTAATTTTCTGACACAGTCCTGTATGCTCCAAAACTGTGGAACAGCCTTAATGTGGACATTTTTAAACGCAGACTAAAAACTAATCTCTCTGGTCTGGCTTTTATGTAGCATCAAATGTTATAGTTTTATTCGGTTTCACATTTTTGTTTTATTTATTTATCTATTTTTTGTAATGTTTTTATTATTATTATATTTTATTGTTGTGGACTGATTATTTTTTAGCCTTAATTCTTGAACTTTTATAATTATTTCATTTTAATTAACTATATTGTATGTCAGTGTGCATTGGTGTTTTTATTATGCTTATTTTTCAGTCAAAATGTTAAAGGGGACCTATTGTGAAAAACAGGTTTTTTCTTGCTTTATCATATATAAAGTGGTCTCCCCTCAGCCTGCCAACTCAGAGAAGGAGGAAAGCAACCAAATTCTGCAGTGTCTGTACAGCCGCCCGGATGAGCCATCCAGTCTGATGTGGATCTACGAGCCGTTCAGATTCTGCTCCCTTACGTAACGACGGGAGCGATTTACATAGGTTGGCCTCTGATGCGTGAAACCACGTCCACAACTTTTTGGTAGCGGTGTATCGCATCATTCAGGCAGCCAATCAGCACAGAGCCTCATTATCATAGCCCCGCCCACTCAGAATCCTGCATAGATAATGAGGTTAGAGAATGGGAAGATAAAGACATGGCTCAAAGGCTGAATTTCTAATTTATTTAGCAAAAACAATCAAAAGCTTCTTTTTAAGATATTCAAGGCCTGTTTAAAATAGGTATTAGATGCCATAATAGGTCCCCTTTAAGCACTTTGTATTTCATGTACCTGGATGAAAGGTGCTATGCAAATAACATTTGATTGATTGATTGAGACATCTCCTCCCAGTCTTTGTATTCATTCTATTGTGTGTGTTTGTTGTTTGTGTCTCCCTGCATGGTGAAGTGGCACTATGCCCGCAGCTACTGTGGATCACAGCCAGAGAATATGTGAGGTTTGGGCCAACAATCTGGAGGACGAGCTGAAGAGGATCAGACATGTCATACGGAAATACAACTACATTGCGATGGTGAGTGATGCTGCCGCTGCGGTCCAGCCTGGTGACACACCCGGGCTCCCAGTGTGAGTAATGACTCGTCTTCCCCTCAGGACACAGAGTTTCCGGGAGTCGTAGCCCGGCCGATCGGAGAGTTCAGGAGCAACGCTGACTACCAGTACCAGCTACTGCGCTGCAATGTGGATTTACTCAAAATAATCCAGCTGGGCCTCACATTTATGAATGAGCAAGGGGAATACCCGCCGGGGACATCAACGTGGCAGTTCAATTTTAAGTTTAACCTCACGTAAGACTGCTATCCTCTTTCCTTGTCCTGTTTTTTTTTCTTTTATGACATAAGTTCTTTTGTAGCAGGTGAATTAACTTCCATTTTCCACCGGATAAGCGGTGGAAAATGGATGGATGGATGGATGGCTGGAAAGTGTTTTAGCAGCACAGCATCTACTGGAGTACATCTGTGACGGGTTAGACTAAGACTGATTATCTGGACGTTATTTGATCTTCAGGCTCTTTCTTTGCTCGTTCTTTACCAAATGAAAGTACCAGTTCTCTCCCAGAGGTGTCCTGTGTCTTAGGAGTTAAATTAACATGTTTTGTCGCCACAATTATGATGCATATTAGGGTCTATAATGCAAAGAAAACAATTAAAGCAGCACAATGTAACTTTTCCACCTTAATATCATATTTCCAGAGTCATTGTGATGGTACATCAACTTCCAACAGGTTTAATGAACCTCTGTCATGGTCTGAGGGGTCTGTATCACCTTCACTGGCACTATGTAACTTTGAGGAGCATGGTAGGAAGTAACCCTTCCACACTACTGGTAAAGCACTACCGCTTTTGTCCAAAGGAGCTGCCAAACAACAAAAGCTGAAAGTTACATTGTGCTGCTTTAAAAGATCCTGAATTAGAAACTGCCCCAAACCCGTGCGGCTGTGCTTGAGGTTGTGACATCACTGCTCTGAGTCGTGGGTTGTGGATGGTGCGAGCACCAGCTGCTGTCGTCCCTCTGCTTCTCTGCAGTATTCGTGACAGGAGAAGCAAAGTTACCTGTCAGAGAGGTGTGTGGATAGCACGAGCTCATTTCAGTTCAAGCTAGACGTTGCATTCAGAAGGGGCGTGAAAAAAAAAATGGTAGGTGGGGAGATGTATAGATGACATCATAGCCCAAGTCAAATAGGGTCAAGGTGCTTCGAAGGTTCAGCTTGGAATATAAACATGGATACCTTGAGGTCACCTTTGTGCCAGCATCTTGGATTATGCAGCTAGGAGTGATCTGGGATCCTGATTCCTGCAGAGATTCCTGCTGGGATCTCCCAGGTCCCAGTTGCAGAGCACCAGGAACAGAGCTTGTTTGAAAAAACTGAAAATCACATCTATAATGTTATAGAGTGAACTAACTTCTGGATTATTTATTATTATTATTATTATTATTATTATCATTATTATCATTATTATTATTTTGGATAAACATAATTTCTGATATATTCTACACTAACATTTTATATACATGCATATACATTTATGTATGTATGTATGTATGTATGTATGTATGTGTGTGTGTGTGTGTGTGTGTATATATATATATATATATTTATATATGCACACACACACACAGTATTGGATTATGGAGTTTGTCAGTTCACAGATTAAACATTGGAGTTAGAATGTATTTTTACATATTTAGTTGAGAGAAGCACATTATCGATCGTCATTGTTTATACTTTTCTGTAAAAGTTATGTTCAGCTCAGGGCTTCTTTGACAAAGTACCATATTTTTTATTTCTGACTTTTCAGTCTTTTTACCCCTCCCCTGCATGTGTGTGCTAAGTGTACTGCTGACAACAAAAATAGGTTTCCCCACTGAGGGAGAAAATAAAGGATATCTTATCTTATCTTATCTTATCTTATCTCTCACCTGAGTGATAAACTGACCGCCCTTCAAGTTTTTCTGTTAGACGCTGATGTGTTTCCTGTGCGGACTTGGAGCTTCAGATAATAACAGTGCAGGGGTTTGTTTTGTTTGTTTGTTTTTAATTTTGTTTCTTTCCCAGAGAAGATATGTATGCACAGGACTCCATTGAGCTCCTGACCACTTCAGGGATCCAGTTCAAGAAGCACGAGGACGAAGGCATCGAGACACTTTACTTTGCAGAGCTGCTGATGACGTCAGGAGTGGTGCTCTGTGACGGAGTCAAGTGGCTGTCGTTCCACAGGTATCCTGCTTTTCAAGTCGCCAAGGCTTTTAAACCCTGTACCAGCTGTACCAGAGATGGTAGGAAAAGTTGGATTCTCAGGGGAGGTACATTGATACCAATTGGTCAATAACCTACCATATATTATTAAAAAAAAATGTTTTGACTATCTGCTCATCACATTCCAGTTCATGTTTATTTGATGCCTGTAGCATCGACTTTAATAGTGTCTAAACAAGTCTATTTGTTTTACCGTGTGCAGGAGTCTCCACCCTGCACACGAGGGGCAGACGGCTGGCCTTTGTTCTGCAGTGGCAGAGTTGGAGTGAACTTTTGACAGCTGCTGCTCTGCGCATGCTGAGAACATTGTTAAATTCACGCGGCCGTGTGTGTGTGTATACGTGTGTTGCAGCGGCTACGACTTTGGATATTTGATCAAGATTCTGTCCAATGCCAACCTGCCCGAGGAGGAGGGAGATTTCTTTGAGATTCTCCGCTTGTACTTCCCAGTCATTTACGACGTCAAGTACCTCATGAAGAGCTGTAAAAACCTGAAGGTATTCTGATCAACGCTGCTGCTGTTACGCAGAGATCTGCTTGCTTTTATTTGAAGCATAAAACCCTGTTTCTCGTCTTCATCTTCAAGACTATTTTCACACCTGCTTTCACGCTTGCTTGCAGCCCTGAAATGATTTCTGCTGTTTATCTGAGGGGCTGCACATGATGGCAACAACTTTCCTTTAAAAACCTAGGATTCAGCGTTTTACCTGTCTGCAGGACAGCTGGCAGCCCACACCCCGCTGCTGATGTGTGGGCTGACTTCAGCAGCCTCGTCAAAAATCATACCTAAACCAGCTTAATTATGTCTGGCAGATGTTTTTAGAAACTGTGGTTGGCACACAGATTCTACACTTATGCAGGATAAAGCTGTCAGAGCTCAGAGGTCGGTTCCCCGGGGGTCTGTAGATACTGGATGTAACTGTAGCCGTCAGCACACGTTGGGGTAAACGCACTATAGCTGGCACCAGTAAGGATCTAGCTCAGGGGTCGGCAACCCGCGGCTCTAGAGACGAATGCGGCTCTTTAGCGCCGCCCTAGTGGCTCCTGGAGCTTTTTCAAAAATGTTTGGAAATGGAAATCGATGGGGGAGGGAAATATATTTTTTGTTTCAATATGGTTTTTGTAGGACAAACATTTTCCAATGCTGTAAAAATGTGTAGAATAAATATTACATTTCAACATTTCTGTTAACAAACATTTGCATCAGAGCCAAACGTTTCTACCAGCAGGGCGGCGCCAGGCAGGTGGCTGTTGTTAAACAAACCAGCCAAAGTTTGTTTCCAGGGGGAAAAAGAGAAAAATAACTGAGGAGAAAAAATCAAATCCTTAAAATAGGTAAAAACTAAACAATATGAAGGTTTAATTACTTTAAATCCAGATTAAATCCTTTTTTATTTAAATGTTTTGTTTTAATATTGTTGCTGGTGTTTCTATGTAATATATGCTGAGTCATGTTTGTTACACGTTGACCCAAATATGTCATTTAAATTCTGATTAAATGAAAAAATGTACAAAAAAAGTGAATTAAACTTGAATAATTCACGCATTAACAAATTGAAAACTAGAATTAAAAAAAAAATTTAAACATTTAAAAAAAAACAAATTCTTAAAATATATAAAAACTAAACAGTATGAAGGTGTATTACTTTAAATCCTTAAAACGTATAAAAACTAAACAATATGAAGATTTAACTACATTAAATCTGGATTAAATCCTTATTTAATTTTTTTTAAATATTTTTGCTTGTGTTTCTATGTAATATATGCTTAGTCATGTCAATTGACTAAAATATGTCATTTAAATTGTGCGTTTCTACCAGCAGGGCGGCACCAGCCAGGTGGCTGTTGTCTTCATTCTAAGGCTTATACAAGACTTTTCATTTTTTGCGGCTCCAGACATATTTGTTTTTTGTGTTTTTGGTCCAATACGGCTCTTTCAACGTTTTGGGTTGCCGACCCCTGATCTAGCTGCATTGATTGGAGGGGTTCTTCTGTTAAAAACAAAGAAACGCCATCTTTGCACCCATTTAATCATAAACATCACGGCAGCAAAAAAAATCAAGCCATTAAGCTGAAACTGAAAAGTGTCCTGGCTTGAGCTTGACAGCTCTCAGGTGTTGATGTGGATCTGGTGACTGACGGTGTTTCTGTGTCCAGGGCGGGCTGCAGGAAGTAGCTGAGCAGCTGGAGCTGGAGAGGATTGGACCTCAGCATCAGGCTGGCTCTGACTCTTTACTCACAGGCATGGCCTTCTTCAAAATGAGAGAGGTAGGAGCCTCAACCTGGAGGGGGCCGGTGTCTGAATGAGAAACTTGATCTTTCTGGGCCTATTTATAGATTGAGTTCAGGAAGATTTCACCACGAGACTCAACTGAGTGATGTGGTTGATGTCACAATATTTGATCCAGAACTGTTAAAAGGCAGTGAATTGATTTTTGTTTGATATTTTATTGAAAACTGTC
The DNA here is from genome assembly GCF_033807715.1 of Cololabis saira. Taxonomy (NCBI): domain Eukaryota; kingdom Metazoa; phylum Chordata; class Actinopteri; order Beloniformes; family Belonidae; genus Cololabis; species Cololabis saira. The sequence continues at coordinate 35,243,715 of NC_084593.1, read as the reverse complement.
TTGTTCCTGACTCATTCATCTCTACAAGCTTCCTCTGAGAGCTGCAGATTTGGAGTCATCTCGTGAGCTTTACCCTTCTAGACACTTCTTCTTTTGTGTGACCAACATCCCAAAAAAGAAATTTGCTTTATAAATAGATATGTTAGATCCAAAATCAATTATCAGAATAGGTACATATTGATTTCCTGTTGAGCAACTCTGTTAAATGACCGGCTGCTGCTGTAAGATGAAATTAATGCATTTAACGATGCATTGCATGAATTTATCATCTGTTCTTGATATTTTTTCCCACAATTTCTCCCACAGATGTTCTTTGAGGATCATATTGATGATGCAAAGTACTGTGGTCACTTGTACGGCCTTGGTTCGGGCTCCGCCTACGTCCAGAACGGGACCGGAAATGCGTACGAGGAGGAGGCGAACAAGCAGCAGTCGTGACGTCGCTCTGAGGCTCTCCACCCTGCAGCTCAACGTCCAACACTCGGCGCATCAGCGAGGCCCAGCGCCTACAGCCGGATGACAACATAACGGAATGCATCATTTAGCAAGCTGTTTCTCATAGGCTCTGCTCACCTTAGACAAGTGAACATGACGGTTAAAAAGATCAAACTGTCCCGACCCATGCCGTAGCTGCGTGTGAGAGTTTAGTCTTTTATTCCTACGTGGCAGCCTAGACTGTGTGGTTGAATAAGTTCAATTTAACATGCTTGAAACGATGGGATTTTAGTTCTCCTAAAGCGTTCTGTAGAAATGTCATGCACTTTAAAGCTCTAACCTGATTTTATATGGAAAGCTGAACACGCTTCTGGTGTGCGTCTCTCCTCTTTGTTGCCTTCTGTGTTCCCATTTTACATAGTGAACATGTAAATCTTTACCATCACCGCAGCAGCTCTCACCATGCTCAGCCTTAATATTAGCTGCATTTTTTTCTCTTTTAAACTTTTAATTTATTGTGCTGGTTGTGTGATAATGAGTAGTTTGCCCATTTAACACTAAGACCTCCAGATGTGAGCATGCTTCACCCCCTGATAATCCCGGTGGATCAGAAGAAAGGCAGCTGTCATTATGTGTGTTTACCTGCACTACAATCTTTACGTTTTGCTCATTTGTTCCTATAAAGAGAATGTTTGACCTGATTAAGCTGTGATTTCACTTTGAAAACTGTCGGGCAGGTGCATCTTGCTGTAGATTAGAATGTGGAAACAAGTGAAAACCAACTTGTTAACTATCGGTTTCTGTTTTCCTGTCTGCATTGGCGACGATGCTCAGATTACTTGCTTGCAGAGGTATCGGCGGCAGGTAGCAGGATGCATACAGATGGTTTTCACAAGATTTATGTGAATTGTGTTTGTAAACACTCTCAATGACGCGACAACACACGAGCAAATGGAGAAACTCCACTTGGCCAATCATCTAAAACACTAGAGCAAAAAAAAAAACAAAAAAACTGAATAGTCAAAGCAATTAAAACATTTGCCATCTATGGGGCATGCTGAGGTTCCTATAAACTACTCTGTTGAGAGAAAGGTTTTGTTTTTAATTGAACTTCAGGTTTTGTAGACTTTTAGTGTTGTAATTTAAATAAAAAAAAGTAAAAGTTTAAGGCATTGGAACATTAACATTGCTTGTTAATCTGCATCCTCTTCTTCCAGATGCCATAATGTTACTTTAGAATGACGTTTCTTTTTTCCTGTTTTGCTTTCCAGTTCACTCATGCTGCGTAGAACAGCCGCATGCACGGAAACGTTGGGATAAATGCCGTTGTAGTTCCTGAGCTTAACTAGGCGTGTGTTGAAGTGTAGATTTGCAGTTTATTTTATCCTCTCTGTAACAAAAACAGAAGTGGGGTGTTTTTTTCTTTTTCTGCAGCTCATCTACACTGTTAAGGAGTAAAATAATATGCAATATGAGAGGAATGTTTTTAAATTAATCCTTTTTTTTTTTTTTGTAAATAAAGTCAAAAGTTTTCTACCATAAAATGCTCCTGGGTGATATATTTTAACGACTAGAGGTGAATGAGACAGAACATGAGCTCATTTTATTTTCTTATAAGGCATCAGAGCTGTACATTACATTGCTGCACATCCATATCGTCTCAAATCAGACAGAGATAGAAAAATATATGTCACGGGAAGTTTTTTTTTCCTTAAGCATACATTCCTGAAACTGGTTTTCTGTTATGGTTTAACTTCCTGCCCGAGACAGAGTCCTCCACAGGAAGAAGATAGGCTGTACAAAGCAAGTGGGCTGGATTATATTTCTTTTTTCACTCTGGGATGCAGCCACAACATCAAGTTGTGTGACAGAACAGAGGAATAACCAACAGTATCTGCTTGTTGACGGCAGGCAGATCTGCAGCAGAAGCACTGGAGGCTTGTTTTTTTGCAGGCAGCCAGTGTGTCAGCCCTCCAGGGAGAAACAGTCAGGAAACTTCTGGCCAGCAGTTTGACATGGAGTAGAGACCAGACAGCAGTTCAGGTGTTTGGCAGGAGAAGGGGGTGTGTGGGCATGAGATGTTTCAGTGTGAAGGTAACATCCTCACTCACGCTTTTAGGAGTCAGGAGAGCCCTTATTGAAGTCTATTACCCCCCCACCACCATCACCAACATTACAAGTTGTGTTTGACATCCTGAGATGAGAGCATGCATCACTTGAACTTCCACGATACTTTATACGGAGGCTGGAAAAAACCTGCCCTCCCTTGCCTCCAAAAAGACAAAGAAAAACGAAAAGGAAGAAGGAATGTCGGTTACAGCACATCAACACCTCTACTTGGCTACACTAAAGTGTGCAAACATTTGGCAAACAGCATTTACTAATATGGTAGACTAAGTTAAGTAACATCTAACGAATACATATGTAGATTATTCTGAGATGTTCTGAGACATGAGCTGTAACCTAAAGAGCATCTCAGATTGACTTAGAAAAAGGAAAGTACAAAAGTTCAGCGCCTCTACTGCAGCTCTGTGCTTATTTACATACAAATAAAAGAGATCACTGGAATGATATTTTGATCTCAACTGAATTAACTTTCAGACAAAAGCATAATAGTAATAATAACAATAATAGCAGTAATAATGCATGATAACAATAATAATCTTCCTCTGGGTTGTTTCTGGTGTGAGTCTTGCAGGCTTCTCAGGAGCAGGATGCATCACTGGAAACGATGCGGACATCAAGACCAAAGTCATGCTCAGATAGGCACAAACACAGAGGAGGAGGCAGCATAGACCTGCAAGAGGAAGCATATTATTCAGGGCATTGGTTTGTCGATAACAAAGTTTCTTATGAGGATATTTTTTTGAGCAAATGTAAATGTACTTTTCTGGTTTGTAGTTGTCAGCTGTGACTGTGGTTACGCCTCATTCGTGATGGTCATCCCAGGGTTACTGGCACCTGAACGTTCACACGGGTGGGGAAAAAAAATCCATCAATTAAGTTACAATGCATTAAACACGTGTAATTATTCTACTTTAGGAGGCAGGTGTATTATTATCTTGCCCTTCTTGTCCTTCTCGGTTGCACTTTCACTCTCTGACCACGAGGGGGTGCTAGTGAGCAGGCGGCTCTGACTGTCCCTCAGCGGTTTGGACGGGAACTGACGGCCCTCCCCTGCACTGAAACAAGCACATCCATGGAGAAACAGGAATTCATCATATCATTTCACTTCAAATTCCACTGAGATCTTTACTTTTTCTGATGGCTGCTGGTGTTTATATTTGTAATGTTGATTTGACACACCTCTTACTGGTAGAGTTGAACCCAGGGGGTGAAGAGGGCTGCTCGGGGTCCAGATTCACTAGGCAGGTTGGAAATGAGCAGCCGTCGCCCAAACTGCAGAGCCAGAGGGGAGAAAATTGAAAAAAGAACAACTCTGTGTCACGCAGTGACTTTTAATAGTCAGTTCAAGGAAAGTGAGATTATAAACAAGAGACGCTTTTATGTGTAGACTGCATAGACTGTGCAAACCTTTGTACTTTTTGCTGCACAGCAGGATAAAAAAAGACATAAAGGTAAAAGCTAAAAGTGATATAGATGAGTCATCATGTCAGAAAAATGCTCTATTATTAACATTAATTACTGAAAAGCTAATGATTTTATCATAGCAAAGAAGCTGAAGCAGCAAAAACTGGGTTCACGATAGAGTGAGATTCAAATCAGTTGAGTTTAATATTTAATTCATGACACACATAAATTTGCTATGTTGTTCAAATGGTATTTGCTCCTAGTTTAGTCATGGTGTCCTGCAGAAAACTGTTTTTGCACAGACAAAAAGTTGATATTAAACTGTTGTTTTTCAGACATTAGAACAAAGCATACATCAGGTGTTCTGTACATCTGTTTGACACGTTTGAATTAGACATTTAAAATGACAAAAACGTTATTCAATCATAGTATTATTATGTCCTTGTGCAGGAATTAGTCCAAGCTGGGTCATTAAACTGAACTGAATAATACTTTACTGGTCATCAAAGGATATGTATATGACTGCGGTGTAAAATCACACAAATAAAGTTAGTTGAGCAACTTTTGGAGCGGTGGAAGTTGGGACTGAGAGAGAAGCATGTTTGACATCTCCAGAGTGCAAGTTTTTGTTTTATTATTTTTTTAATGGCCTGGCATAAAACTGAGCCGGTGAGTTTGTAAGCAGTTTTAACAGGAAACAAATGTTGGTAGAGATCATGGATGGTAAGTCACCGCAGACGGTTCAATATCTGGAGATCAGAGGCGCTCCTTCACAGGAGCTTTTGTTAACAAGTGGTTAGAGTCACTAATGGCCTGCTTATGGCCTCAGATAATGGATCCATACTAGTTCTGGTGGACCTCATTGAAGCTTTTGATACTGCAGAATACAGCATTTTACCACACAGGTTAATGCATGTTGTTGGGATTGGGGAAACAGCTCTGGGTTGGTTTAAATCAAATATATCTGGCAGATTGCAGTTAATTCATGTTCATGAGGTTTCTTCAAGGTGGTGCATACTGACGTTATTGTCTTTGGTCCCTAACACCGTAGGAATGAATAAGGCGATTTTGCGCTGGCCTCCAGTACAACTTGGGGTTTTCAACCAGGATTTGTCATTTGAACAACATATTAATCAGGTGTGTAAGACAGCATTTTCTCACTCCTGTAATGTTGCCAAGGTTAGAAGCATTATCTCCAAGGGTGATGCAGAAAAACCAGTGCACGCATTTGTCATGTCCACACTTGATTACTGTAATGTATTATTAGCACAATGGCCAATAATTCTCTGAATAACCTCCAGGTGATGCAAAATCCAGCAGCGTTCGTGCTGACAGGAATTAACAAGAGAGACCACGTCTCTCCCGTGTCCCTCCTTCCCATTATAGTGGGTGGGAGGAGCATGCAAGTAAACTAGTGTGTACCAATACAGGTGCAGCTATAGGACTATATTAGAGCAGCTCTTCTTAATCATAGCTTCATCCTAGATCTGCTGCTATAGAGCTACGCTACAGGGGGACACCACCATGATCCACTGAGCGCTGCCCATTACCCCTCCTTCTCTCCTCTTCTTTTTCCTTTTTTCCAATCAGTCCACAGTTATTCATTTTAAGTATCTCATAACCATAACTGCACTCCAGTGTTCTTGTAGTTTGTTGTGCTGGTCTGCCCCCCCTTTTTTTTCTTCTGTAGATGTTTGCAGGCCAGAGCTTCCAGAGCTGCATGCTGACGTGCAGTCCCGCCCTCTGACCACCTCAGTATCTGCTGTCTACATCTGTTTATATAGTAATCTAACCATGTATCAGTCATAATATAAGTACATAAAACCCTCAGTTCCCAAGCTAACAGATAAAGAGTATTAATATTTTTTGTCTTATGTAATATTGAGGATACATTTGTTCCCTTTCCTCCCTGCTCTTCATCCTCTCTATCCTGTCTCCCTCCTCTTTTCTTCCTCCACCCGACTGGTCTTCAGCAAGAGGGTCCCCCATTATTAGCCAGGTCCTCCTCAAGGTTTCTTCTTGCCACTGTTTGGCTTAAAGAAAAACCCCAGGTTTTTTTTCAGCACTGTCGCCAGATTGACGAAGAGTCACAGTTTGTTTAAGTCGTGTATCCTTTAACTCTCAGTAGTGGTGACCTCATTTTATTTTATTTATGTTTTACAATGGGATTGCATACACCAGAGAAAATATTTGCAGTGGCCTTGTCCCTCCTGCCTCTGAGATGTCATTAAGTGAAACAATTTTACAGGCGACTGTTGAACCTGATTTGTGGCCAGACTGCTTCTGTGCTGCTGAGCTCTCTGGGCTGGCAGTAATAATAGCTTCATCTAAACCATCATCATGTCTTTTAAACACCATCCCAAACAGACTGCCAAAGGAGGTTTTCACCTTAATTATAATTTCAGTATTGGATCGAATCAGTCTATTGTTCTCAACAGACTGTGTGCCTCAGGCTTTTTATGTCACTGTAATTAAACCTCTACTGAGAAAACCTAGATCCAGAAGTGTACGCTTATTATAGACCTATATCCAATCTCCCTTTTATTTTATAAAAGAAAAAAACAGTTGGATGTCAACAAAATAACTATTTTCATAGATATCATTTGTTTTGAAGAGTTTCAGTGATTATTCATACGGCATCATAGTACAACAATAGTACTCCACATGGCCTCAGGTAGTGGACTTGAGATCATACTTGACCTGTTGGAGCTCAGTGCTGTATTTGAGTTCTCAAAGAAAAATATTTTCCTTTTATTTAGAAAAATAAATAAAAGGAAGTCCAGTTGTCTTGTTTCAAGCGTTTGAGTTACCATGACCTGGATGACTTAGCGCTACACTAACACATTTGATAGCGCTCATAACAACTTTTATCACAAAGGCCTGAACATGTTATTGGTATTGAATTAGCTATATTAGCTTGGTTTAAGTAGTTATATATAGATTCCAGTTTTGTAAATAGAGAACTCTTTCTCATACACCAGACTTGCTCATGGTGTTCCACAGGGTTCTGTACTTGGGCCGTTTTCTTTTTAATCTATACAAACTTCCATTGGTCATTATGCAGTATGGCATGAACTTCTATGGCTATGCAGATGATACTATACCTATCTGTGAAGCCATCTTAAACCAATAAACTAGCTGGTTTAGCTGGATTACAAATTTGACTTGAGCTTGGTACTCGATTGGAATACATTTTATCAACTGGATTACAATATATTGGATTGAACTGAAATATATATTTTAACTGCATTGTGCTTAACTGGACCTGCATACAGCGCTTTGAGAGTACTTTTGTCTTCAACTACCACTGTAGAAACAAAAGTATTACATGGTCCAATCACACCATCAGATAGACCTGAATGTAATTAAGTCTAGACTTCTTATCATAGGGTAGCAGGGCTTGTGTGGAGTCATATGCTGTTTCTCATACTTTCACAAGCTGTCATTAGATCAGTACTTTTAGACCTGTTTTCTTTTGAATACCTTTGATGGATCATGTTACCTTGAGAAAATGGGGATAGGCCAGTATTTAGCTTCATCTCCAAAGACCTGACGGAAGTTCTTACTGGAGCCAAGACTGAAGCCGTTTTTGTCTGCGCCGTGACGAAACACTGGAGAACGCACGGCCTCTGAAATGACAGACGGGGAGATGAGGACTCAGTCTGCCATAAAGATGAACAAGAAAACATTCCTCCTTCAACATCAGAAAAATGTTTTATTCAAGATTATTCCAGGAGCTCATTTGGACAACACATCATGAAGAGCCATTGTTAGTGCACTGTGGCGTTGATGCAGCAACCCTGAATGAAAGTGTCTTTGTCGTGCAGCTCTCGCACAGTTCCTCCAGGTGTGACTTCCCTGACAGGACGGCATATCAGTGTCTGTTTCTAAGCTGCTTACTGCTCTGAGCCTTGTGTCTTTGCATTACACTGTAACATACTCCTCTGGATAATCCACTCTCCTCTATGCACAGAGACAAAGTATACCACTGTGCAAACATAATGAGAAAAACCAGAGACCAGGGCTCATCAAATCTCTGTGCAGATGAGGGTGGTGACTGATATTGGTAAAAATGCAGTCAAACATCCTTCGTCTTTGGTGCAGAGACAACACTGTGCAGTGAACACTGGAGGAAACCAGAAGGGGAGGAGACAACTGCTGCTTCAAACACTCAACACACATGAACACAGACAGGCGCCAGGAGTGAAACCTACCGAGGGTGGATCTGTTCTTGCAGACCAGCCAGCAGTGATAGATGAAAAGCGAAGCCAGGCTGACGGAAAACATGGAGGCAGAGAAGAAGAGGAACAGGATGTGGAACTTCGCCTGAGTGTCTGGCAGGCCTTTCTGGGGGGAAAACAGCACATTAACACAAGTACACGCACCAGAATGCCAGCAGCTAGTTTATGGGGCACTTAGAAGGATTTATCCAACTTCTACTGACTATAATCTCAGGGATAATAATATAGTGGGATGCAAAAGTTTAGGCAATGATGGTCAAAATGTGTGACTGTGAAAAGCTCAGTAAAGACATCCTGGTTTCTGAATCTTTTTAGTGTGTCAAACTACAAAAAAATGTTAATTGATGCTAATTTTGTCTAATGATGGTTAGTAACACACAACGCCATTTGTATATAGTTTTTACAGTCAGAGTAGTTTAGTTTATTTTCACTCGTGATTGATATAAGTTAAAAAAAATAGGACAAAAAAAAAGGGGGGGGGGGGGCTTTCTATGTAGCTCAGCAGTTAAAGTCATATGAAACCACAGATTCATGCATAGTAACAGCTCCACTGCAGTCTAAGGTTTTAAATGGCAAGCAGTTATCACTTAGCTCACTTGTGAGCTGCGAACAGAGACCTGAGAGAGCACCATCATTATTTCCCATGAAGAACATGAGATACGTTCCAACCAACTGTGAAGAGTGTTTACTTTGACACTTTTACCATTTTTGAAGAGATGTAAACCAGAACTCTGATTAAAGGGAACCCCCTTTAGTTGGACCTGTGAGTGACGTCACAGACGGGTATATTCAGTGTTGTTTAGGTTCTCAGGCGGTGAGGTCCAATGCAAAAGCTTCAGCTTGCATCTTTTTGGGTCATCCATGTACTGTATGTCCAGTTCTGGTTTTCATTCCTGTCATCTTTTTTACGGATGCTGAGACGTTTGCTTCTAGACTTCCGACATCCATCCTTCCCTCTGTCAGGGAAATGTCCCCAATGCCTTTTGCTGCAGGACAGCAACGAGGCACAGCTCAAACAAGAAAACTAAAGCTCAAGGAACGATTTCTGAGCGCTCAAGTCTCCTTTGGTGCCACAACATTTGCATGCCACCTATAAACTATTTCTACTTTAAAGCTATGAACTATCTGAGTGGTTCATACCAGGTATTCTCTCAGACGGAAATGTGCTCTACCTCCAGCCTTGTGGAAAGAACAAATAATGCCACATTTGTAAATAATCGCATTCATCTGTTAATTAAGACGTTGTTAGTTACATTATTTTATTTATTTCTTTTTTGTGATGAATTAAAAGCTATTAAAAGTATACAGAATGATGAATTCAGAGGGGGAAGATGTGGTGGGTTAGCAGTACTTACTGTCCAAAACTTGATGAAATACTGAAGATCTGTAGCTGTTATAAAAAGGCAGTACAGTAGAGAGTATGACAGAAAGAGCATGAAATATTTGTAGTTAGAGAATCCCACGCAGTTGTTCACCCTGAAAAACAATGACATGCAGGTTACGCGTAAAAATTGGTGTCAATAATACACAGATGTGTATTAGTACAGATCCATGTTCTTTGGATTATGTTAAACTCCTCAGTAAAACTTAACAGACAGATATTCAACGTGTTGATGACCCAGTTTCAAAATCAGTATGATAGTAGTTGTTCATTAGAGAAACACAAAGGAATTGTCCAAATTAAAATAACAGTTTTAGGATGCATTGTGTAGTCTGTGCAGTCTCCCGTCTCTGGCTAAAGTTAACTACCCATAAATATGTGAATATATGTTCACATTTGTGTATGTATGCACCCTTGTTATTTATTTATTGTTAGTATTATTTTTATTATGTGAGTAGAAGTAGTAATATATATATTTGCATACGTATATTCACAAATAAGTACATATTTATGATCATAAAACTAACAACTGCTGCAAGTTTAAACTGCATTATATATTGGGAAAAGGGTTTTTTTCAATTAAGGCACTAACCACTGATATATATGCGGACACAAAAATGAGAGAGGAAAAAGAGAAACTTGAGCTCGTTGGTTTACTGAAGAGTACACTTGAATACTACAATGCGAGTACAGATGAAGTGACACCGGTATTTGTGTAAAATCCAATAGTCTGTTTAATGAAAGAGCGTCCCGACGTACCAGGGGCAGTGGTGATCCATCTTCAGGATGCATCTGTAATGCAGAGGGGTCAGGCATCAGTGTAATTAAAGTTTACTCTCTCTGCCAGCGTGCGATAGATTGTGTGGTCTGTTCTGTATAGGTGCGGGAGCAGAGAGCCGTACTTATCACACACTGAACAATGGTGACATCGATCAGGCTTCAGCAGCTGGCAGCGGTCACAGAAACGGATTGCTGAGGAGACACAGTCGGTTCAATCAACAAGCAGCTTCTCCTGACTCTGAACACACAGCCTGTCAGGGTCGACGGGAAACTGAAACGAGCCCCGAGGGCTGCACATCTGGACCGTTGCAGCTGCTCTGCACTCTCAGCACTAGACGTTGCCGTACCTCCAGAGTTAGTGCGGGTGTAGATGGGCAGTTCCTTGGCTATCCTCCTCAGGATCTCCTGCTGAGACTCTCCCCGATCTTCACGCCCCATCAGCTCTTTGTCAGGGTGGGACAGGTGGAACTTTGGAGGGCAGGCGGAAAGACAAACCACAGCTGAGATTGATCAGGCGCTCTGACTCTGATCGGTGCTTTTTAACAATCTTTACAATCGTGAAAACAGATTCAACTATTGAGCAGATTCTGTCTGTTACTGTGAATCTTTGAGGCAGTGGAGAGTAACTCTCTTTCCTTCACTTGTTTTGACTGTTTATGCCCTGGCAGGAAAATAGGAAAAGAAGCTGCGAAATTACTTTCAGCCTTTGAGGCGATTTATGATTGAACACTGGAAACAAATAACTGAGGGGATAACAAACAGCACAGCGCGTGCAAGATTTATTACAATCACCTAAACATCAAGTGATTCATCGATCACATCTCATAAAGGAGCGCTCTCATATGAGTTGATAAGTGAGCTTTAAGAGAGAAGCCAAATGCAGAGAGAGGTGTATGCATGTGTCCACGCTGCAGTCCTGCGGTCCGGGCCATTAGTGTGCACATCCAGCCACTTCCACAGCAGTATTATTCATCTAAATGTAGCATTCAATTACACTAGGAAGCTGTAACCTACATCTTCACTTCCTGCCGTGCCTTATCGTCCCAGCCGAGTGCATTTGGTCACAGTCAGACACACTCACCTCCTTCAGGGGGTTGGCGGGCCTGGTGAAGATGGTCTGCCAGTAAGCCCACACAAACATGAGGAAGATGACATGGTACACCAGCAAGTACACCACTGCAGGCAACAAAATCCAATAAAACCATTCAGAAGTTTGTATTGTTTCATTATTTTTTATTATAATTTGCAGTTTCATTGGACATCAGTGATGTTAGTATGATTTTTTTTTTTTTTAAAGACAGACCAAATGCACCTTTCTGACCTCTGACATTAGATTTGAATATTTTTCATGACATGTAGCATTGAAACACACAATAAAAATGATAATATTTGGTCAGATTATAGTCAGATAACAAACCTCCTGAGTCTCCCTGGTGATTTTCAAACTCACTGCACTGATCTATTTATGTTCGTTTCTGGCTGTTTGTCTGTCATTTTGTGTCTGGTTATGTTTGTTCAAGTCAGTTTTAAATGGTTTGCTTCTATTTCCTGTCATTTGTAAGTATTTTAAAGTCATTTTGGGTCATGGTTGTTTGAGTCATTAGTGTTAGTGTTAGTCTTCTGAGTCTCTTTGCAGCTGTTTTAGGTTTTAAGTAGATGTTTTGAATAATTTTGCATCCTTTTGTTTTTTATTAACTTGATGACCTTTCACTCCTTTGGCACCATTGTGTTTGTTTAGCTTGTTCTGTGAGGTAGGATTTGCCTTTGATCAGTGGCAAGTTAGAAGAAGTTAATCTGTTCAAGCGACAGTAACTAAAGGCAATCAAATCACCCGGCTGATCGCGTGACTGACATTGTGATTGACGGTTTCTGTGATCACAGGCATCAAGCCCACTGTTGAGTATTAATGCCTTCCCCTTGAATCCTGACTAATGGGATTGAACATGGTTCTGCAGTCGCCTGCATAAGTGCTTTGTAAAAGCATTTGTACTTGTTATGGCGTCTTGTCTGATGTCTAATCATCAGCCACACATCCTGCAGACATGGCCACAGACAGCATTTCCTTTGGACCTGTGAGCCACGCTTGGCCCTCACTGCACTTCTTATAACCCTTGTCAACACCGGCTTATGACATTTGAGCCTCATTTGGTTCATACTACACACACCGTGACCCACGTTGAGCCCTGGCCCTGATCTCCGGGCCACATCTTGAGCCACGTAACACTTGCCAGTGCCCATAACTGAGTCAACGGTGCCAAAGTGCTGTAGCACAGATTAGGACCTAACGTGTCTGCTATCTGGGTTTTCACTCAGGTGTCTTGATTTTCTTATTGTTGTTGGTGGTTTATACTTTTTTTTTTTTTTTTTTTTAAAGATTTTTTCAGGCGCTAGTGGCCCTTTATTGAGATGCAGACTGGAAAGGGGTAGAGAGAGAACGGGGAAGACACGCAGCAAAGGTGCGCGGGCTGGATTTGAACCCGCGTCCGCTGCAGGAGGAGGACTGTAGCCTCAGTATATGAGCCGCCGCTTATGCCACTGCGCCACCGAGCGGCCCTGGTGGTTTATACTTTTCATGATTCATGCATCTGTTTATCGGCGCCTTTCTAACTCAACTAACTTTCAGCCAGTCAGGATTTGATCAACATGTTGCGTCACTGATGAGAGCTGCCCGCAACACTAACCATAAATGAGCTTTAATCTTTTCATTATAGCGTGATAACATTTGCCACTTTGGATTACATACAGTTAATGCTAACAAGTATGTCCTTATTTGGACTATGGTCGTAAATCAGACGATGGCAAACGGCAGCATTTGATCCATTTGATCAGAAAATCACTAAAGTCAGATGCATCCATCCTCCAGGGATTAGGAATGTATGTAGAAATGTTCATGGTAATCTACCGAATAGCTTACAAAAATATTCGGTCAAGTCATGTTTGGCGAGCCAACAAATCATAGTAGCATTCCTAAAGCCTGCATGGCTAAATAGAAAACAGTCTCTTTATATGTTTCGGCCTCTTTTCAACATTCAATCATACGGCACATTTCAGCTGATACAAGCTGATTACAGTGTGTTGATGGGGGCTGAAGGCTGCTAAGCCTCTTCTGTCCTATAAACTCTGCTCAGCATCTAACAGACACACAAGTGCCAAAGACATTCATGATTCCTGGTGTTGTGAAGCAGCAGCTTAAAACACTCACCCTTTTCTCCCGTGTCTTCGATGGACTCTGGAAAAATGAAGCATTAAAATAGAAAAATCAAGCTTGTGTCCAACTAAAGCATGAAATACATTTATTTTCCTTCACCGGCCAACAGACAATAGAAATGTGATTTTTTTTTGTCTGAAGCTGTCAACATGTTTCAGTGAAATGAAGTGTCTGACGTCAAAACAGTCAAAGTGAAAGATGCTGACTTGGTAGACCTTTCATTTCAGTGTCCAACAGCACACGAGACACCGAATCAATATGAAACATGCCAGCCGGCTTGACTCACTACTGCTCTTGTACAGTTGAGCGTTATTACTCTGTCCCGGGAAAAGGTGAGAGGTGCCGTCTCTTTAATAACCCACACAGGCAAACACCTAAAGACCATTCAAACATTAAAAAGAGACAGGCTGACACTAGGGATGGGCGGTATGGACTAAAAAATGTATCACGATAATTTCTGGCATTTATCCCGATAACGATAAAAATTACGATAAAAAAAAATACCAATTCAACTCCACCTTTTTAATTATAAATCTATCTTCTTTCTTTCTTTCTTTCTTTTTCTTTCTTTCTTTCTTTCTTTCTTTCTTTCTTTCTTTCTTTCTTTCTTTCTTTCTTTCTTTCTTTCTTTCTTTCTTTCTTTCTTTCTTTCTTTCTTTCTTTCTTTCTTTCTTCCTTCCTTCCTTCCTTCCTTCCTTCCTTCCTTTCTTTCCTCCTGCTCTCTCCTTCCTTCTTCCCTTCCTCTTTTCTCCCTTCCTTCCTTCCTTCCTTCCTTCCTTCCTTCCTTCCTTCCTTCCTTCCTTCCTTCCTTCCTCCCTCCCTCTTTTCTCCCTTCCTTCCTTCCTTCCTTCCTTCCTTCCTTCCTTCCTTCCTTCCTTCCTTCCTTCCTTCCTTCCTTCCTTCCTTCCTTCCTTTCTTCCTTCTTTCCTTCCTTCCTTCCTTCCTTCCTTCTTCCCTTCCTCTTTTCTTCCTTCCTTCCTTCCTTCCTTCCTTCCTTCCTTCCTTCCTTCCTTCCTTCCTTCCTTCCTTCCTTCCTTCCTTCCTCCCTCCCTCTTTTCTCCCTTCCTTCCTTCCTTCCTTCCTTCCTTCCTTCCTTCCTTCCTTCCTTCCTTCCTTCCTTCCTTCCTTCCTTCCTTCCTTCCTTTCTTCCTTCCTTCCTTCCTTCTTTCCTTCCTTTCTTCCTTCCTTCCTTCCTTCCTTCCTTCCTTCCTTCCTTCCTTCCTTCCTTCTTCCCTTCCTCTTTTCTCCCTTCCTTCCTTCCTTCCTTCCTTCCTTCCTCCCTCCCTCTTTTCTCCCTTCCTTCCTTCCTTCCTTCCTTCCTTCCTTCCTTCCTTCCTTCCTTCCTTCCTTCCTTCCTTCCTTCCTTCCTTCCTTCCTTTCTTCCTTCCTTCCTTCCTTCTTTCCTTCCTTTCTTCCTTCCTTCCTTCCTTCACGTACGTTGTGCGTGGATTTAACACAGAACCATAAATCAGATTTACACAAAAACGTCATCAACGGGAATTTATTGTTTTTACCGCGAGATGACAAATTCTTACCGTGGGGAATTTTTTTGACGGTTTATCATGAACGGTAAAATATCGCCCATTCCTAGCTGACACCATTTTCATATTTGTCCCAAAGTCTAAGCATCACCATTGATCTGCTCAAGTCTTCGGCAGATGCTCTCTAGAGCAGCAAAAACACAAGCACACAAATAAATATGTGGGAAAAAAAAGACCTGAACCAAAAAGCTGAATCAAGTCGTGCAGCCAAAAACTGCGTGCTTGCAGCCCTGCCAACATGAAAGCCCCAGAGTCTCTGTGTGCATGTGAAATTACCAACAAGATCCCTGTTTGAATGTGTCTTTAAAAACGTTGCACATCAGTGCTCCCTTCTTCTCTGCACACTCTCCGTGTATTGTGATATTTCCAACAGCTCGTCAACACCAAACTCCCCCCTGATTTCAGCATTTTTAACACCCCTATAAAAGAGGACCAGTTGTTCGAGGGCTGCTGTTGGGGGCTTTAAAAGAAAGTGGGTCAACGGCAGATTGCTCGGGGTGAATTATGGAAGCCAGACAATGGGATTAACTCAGTTGAGGAGTATCAGCTGATGATACTTTCACACAGCTGACTCTGTCTCTTTCTGCAGAGCACCAGCTCGCTGCATGAGCAGCTGCTGTCCTGCCCTGCTGCTGTTGTTTTCATCCGTCCCTCCCATGTGACTGGAGTGCAGGACACAATTTCACTCTTGTTCTGAAGGACGTAAAACAGCATGGCTTAAAGAAATAAAAATGCTCTGATTAAAGAGGGATTTTCATTTTCTGTGGCCTTGCAGCTACTCTACTAAAACATCCCATAGACGGCGGCAGGTACGTGGTGACCTGTAACTCTAGAACGGGTTCATCTTGATGCTGGCTGGCCTCTCTGTGACACGACACATTGACAAGCGTTGAATTCAAGCCCCGCTGATCAGTCTCGCTATCGAGTCACACAAACAGCACCAGTGTCGGACCTTTCAAGTGATGCTGAAGGAAATCAGATTTAGGGAACTAAAACAGCCAGAATGTGCTCTCCTCCTGCGCTGGCCTCTGCTTTGGTCTCATTAAACCATCTCCATTTCACCGTCCTCTTTGAAACAGAGGACTCTCCTTTCAAGTGGTCTGACAAGCTGCCAAATGGAGCGCATGAGCGGGCTACTGAAACTCCTGTGAGATATTCTAGAAACCATTACTATCCAGGTCAACTCAGTACTCCAGCGCTCACTGAGGAGAGCCGTTGTCTGTGACCACACCGTCCCGCACCGACTCGTCAGGAGGTCGGCACGGCCAAAGCCGTTACACTCAGATCTCTGGCCAACAGATAATGCCGATTGTGTTTGTGTCTTTGGATATCAATTCAAACAATGAATGTGGAGGAGCACATGAGCCTGAAGCTATTACTGTAAGACTTTAAGCCAGTGCTGATAGAGTGGAGGTGGTACTATCAGATGGACTAATCCCTTTCTCACACCTCGTAATACTGCATATGTCATGAAAACTTACTCAGAGATCCTTCACAATATTGCTAATCTGACATGTTTTGGAAATGTATTACAAGACTGTTTCTGTGCACTTAAATGCACGATTGCCACTTCAGTGTATCATTATGTTGAGGGTTTGTTGAAGTGTCATGGTCATGTGCCTACACTCACACACACACACATGCACTGCATGAAGAAGAACACAGTCTCTACTCCTCCAGCCTGGTCCACAAACAAGGAATAAAATGAAGCAGAAATGTTTCCTCATTTCACCCTCTCCCTCTCTATGTCACACACTGACACACACACACACACACACACACACACACACACACACACACACACACACACACACACACACACACACACACACACACACACACACACACACACACACACACACACACACACACACACACACACACACACACACACACACTCATGTGTATAGCAGGACAGCCAGTTCTTACCTATGCAAAGCTGGAAAACATAGGCGTAGTATGACCACGCCACTATGAGAGCGATGAAGAGGACGGGGATCCAGTATAAAACTCTCCAGCAGCCCCGCTTCACACTACGCGATCCCGACGGTGCCATAGTCTAGAAGCGGCTCATTTCCCGTGCGCATTCGTCTGCTGCCCTCCCTCCCCTCCTCCTCTCCTCCTCTCCTCTGCTCTCCTCTCCTCTCCTCTTCCACGGTCTGTGCTTGCGTCCCTGTCTTCTCGTAGGGAGTCACTGCATCCCTGCTCCGAGTCTGATCATCGCAGCCGCATCTGCAGCTCAGCCACCGGATCCCCGCAGGCGACGACACGGCACCAGACACGGCTCGTGCACGAACATACACACGCACACTTACATGCATACACGTATGCAGGCGCAGACACGCGCCTCGGAGCCAGCGCCGCCCCTGCTCGCCTCCCCGCAGGTTACCATGGCGTCCGAGGGATGCTGCAAGACTGGCACTTTTTTTTCAGCGCGCGGAGAAGAAGAAGATGATGATGATGATGGTTCAATGGGTTCAAAGTCTGGAGTTGGAACAATAATGCACGTGCATGTGCTGGCGTGCACAGACAAATAGGTTATGAGCATAGGCCCTGTTGAGCCGCATTTTGTAATAACAGTGCATTTTGTAATAAACGTCCAAAATGTAATAACTTTTTCATTTAATTTTGCAATAAGGCCGTATTTTGTAATAAACTGCCCCATTTTGTAATACATTTTGTTATTGCATTTTGAGAAGATTATTATAAAATGCACTTGCAATTTTTTTATTTTTTAGGAAATGTAATAACATGGTGCATTATGTAATAATACTTATTATTGTTGTTTGTTTAACAATGAATTTATACAAGAGTGACTTTTGTTGTTTTTTATGCAATTTCCCTTAGAGCTATATAGCCCAATAAATCTATGTATAATACTCCAAATATAACTTTAGTTGCCTATTTGAAGTTTGGAATTATACAGGCCAATAACAAACAAATAAACTATGCTTTAGAATTGTTATTACATAATGCACCATGGTATTACATTTTCTAGAGAATAAAAAAGTTGCAAGTGCATTTTGTAATAATCTTCTCAAAATGTAATAATTTATTACATAATGCGGCAAAATGTATTACAAAATGCGTTGGGGTAGTTTATTACAAAATGCGGCTTTATTACAAAATTAAATGACAAAGTTTTGGACGTTTATTACAAAATGCACCGTTATTACAAAATGCGGCTCAACAGGCCCGCACACGCGGGGTCACGGGTCACTGCAGTCTGAGGGACAGTTAACCCGGTTCATCGTGGTTCTGCTTGTTTAACACGCCTTAGCGCAGGTCAGCGTCTTCCTAGTCGTTTGTCATAGTTTTTGGAACTTGAAGTGGAGGTCTGCAAGATCCACTTGATTCTGCTGCTTCTGATCTCCAGCCTACTGGTACCCGAGCAATATTGTTGCAGTCCTGCAGGGAAGGCAGACCCTGCTGCCGGATTTCTCTCTGCATTCATTGTCATTTACCACCAACTCTTTATAATTTCTCATATTCTAGTTCTGATTGCAAAATCGTCCCTTTTTGTCTTATAAATGCTGTAGGAATGGCCATTTACCTCCTGCGGCCAATATGGTGGATGGGTGGTATGCTGTGACTAACGATATGCACCGCGGTGTGTACATCTCAGCATCAGAAAAAGGAGACAGCATGTGAAAACGGCATTTGTTGCAGTGTTGTTTCAAATGTGTGAGAAAATTGATCCAAAAGTTCAGGCTGTAATGAATAAATAGCCTATGATTGCACGAATACACAGGTTGCTTTCACCATCAATTTCAGCATCATGGTCCCTAAATTAATCAGAGAAAGCAGTGACATAAGTCTTAAACAAGATTAAATGGAACGTTGGATCAATAAGTGCAATCAGTGTTTGTTGTAGTTTTTTTTAGCTTCAACTGGAAATAAGCTGATAAATCTGATTTTCTTGTCAGTTAAAAAAAAGTCCTTTGTTTATTAGTCTCGCAGCTCCTTGACGTTGCAACTCTAACTGCTTGAATACCCCAGCATAGACAATGTGATTAAATGAATTTGGTTATTCATGTGAACATGGTGAGAAAAGGACAATAACCGTGTCATATTAGACAAGAAGTGGAAAAGAGTGGATGAAACCGCTCATAATTCAGCTTACAGCTACAAGAGCAGGAGGAAAATCCAAGAGGCAAGGATTTTAGCACCAGGTGGCTTCAATTGATGATAAAATAAGCATGTACTTGTTCCATGAGAGAAGATTACTATACATTAGTCGGTACAGCCGGAACTCCTAGATAAATACCATTTTTCTTGATGACACTGCTGTTAAAATGACAAAGTTAAAGTTGTACTTAACGTTTGGGCTTTTGAATTTTTCAAAATAAATAGATTAATATAGTGTGTATTTATGTAAATGTTAAAAAGAAAACAAAGCATACATCAAAAAGAGGTCAATACAAATAAAACCCAGCATGAGACCTCTGCCGTGCTTCATTGTAGGAAAGGCATTATTGTCCTATTGTCCTACATTATTTATATTGAGCCGAAGTCTGAACACTGAATGAGTTGATTCAGTGTTCAGAGTGTGATGGAGGATGAAAGCCCCGCTCCTTATTGCTCCGGGTCGGCCTGCAGCTCTGTGTCTCTGCAGCGTTTCCTTCTGAAGTTCAGAGATTTGAATGTCAAGTCTATCTGTGATTCATCAGCGGGTGTGAGTGGGTCGGTGTCTCGCTGTGTAAGCTCGGCACTGAACTGATGACAAGGCTCGTGCCTGTCAGCCGGGAAAGGGCCTGCAACCCGCTGCAGGTCAGGATGAGCATATATCAAAGATGAATGGTTGGGTAATTTCCCTTTATTTCAGCAGAAATACCAAACGCCCTGTCGACAATTCAAGGGGTGTCAATCATTTTGACCAGAACTGCAGATATTTCCCTTCTTGATACTCCAGATACCGCTGAAAGATAGTGAACTAACTCTTGCCGGGTCCCTTAAAGAGCTTCTCTATGTTCCTTTACTAAATGCAAGATTAGAGTGTGAGCAAATAATTACCCAGCTAAATTAATCATCTAAAGATAAATAAAAAAAGAGTCCCCAGTCAGTCTTGAACACCCACGCAGCCCCAAGTTCCTGATGATTAACAACATTAATGATTTGCCTTCGAGGCTAAAGCAGCTCGTTTATTCTGCTGGAATCCGCCAGTGCTGCTCTCTAAACAGAAAAAAAATCATGCAGCAATGGTTCACGGCTTATTGATGGACATGCATGGATACAGTGACCACAACTGAAAGAAATCAGCCACTGACATGAATGTGGTGAGAGCAAAGAATAACAAATAATTCATTGTTTTAGCATTTATTACTTTTTAAATGCATGCACGTAACAGTCAAAGCCTGATTTAAAAAGAGGGATGTAGACTAAATGCACTTCTTTGGTCTGTTTTTATATTACACACCTCCACACAAAGCCAGAATGGATGTAAAATGAGTCTTTAAGAATCAGTAACATACAAAAACAGTAAGTTCCTCTTTATACATCCTTGTTTGTTTTCTTATAGTAACAGTCTGAGTATCCCAAGACAAGCATATGGCTTCAGTATCCTGGATGTTTAATCATAAAGAGGTGTAGTCCCTGTCAGTGGCATAATAGCACTTTTTATTTGTAGCCAAGAAATGATTAACTCCGTTAGCTGCCGGTGGTTGAAGAGTGAAAAAACAACCTCAGAGTGTGCGAGTGCGTTCAGGCCTGCTGCCTCCAGAGGACTTGAGCTGCAGCGCGCTGGAGGAAGCGAGGAAATAAAGGGAGGAGGGCAGGGGAGCTGCTGGTCGGAGCTGATCTGTGCAGAGGCAGACAGAAGGTCAAAGCCAGAGCTCTCTGCCACCGAACAGTCAGGCTCGGGACAAGAACAAGACGAGCTGGCAGAGCAGCAAAAACACCACCCTGCAGTTTCAGACATGACAGTTAGCGGAAAATATTCAATAGCTCCTTAAATAAGCAAATATACTCAAATTAAATTATTTGTAAGTAAATAAGCAAGAGTTACTAATAAATTACTGCTCCTTAAAAGCAATTACATGAGCTAATCAGTGCGATGCAGAGTCCAGTTTCACAGAGTGTGTAGATTTTGTTGGTTCACCACATGTCGCTCAGGACCATATGCTCGCTGCAGCCTATTTCTGCAGGATCCTGTTATTCTGAAACCTCAGAGAAAGCAATCTAAGATGCTGCAGCATGCAGAAACCCTTCCGCCCTGATAGAAGAGAGACGGCTGATGCAGACCGCCGAACATGCGCCGCCGCTGGGATCTTCACCTGATGACACAACAGAAAGAGAACAATAACTCCAACCGGCTGCAGCATGGCGTCGGTTTCAGCATGAAAACAACTCTCCCAGCTGATCAGTTGTGTACGTTAATAGTACTGTTTTCAGTTTCAGTTTTACAGAAAAGCTGTGCGGGTGCACAGAAGACGTGCATCACATCAGGCACTACTTTGCATGAATTCCAAGAAGGGAAATGTTACCACCGTACTCTGTCAGGATCAAAAATCCCATTACATTTATAACATTTTATATCAGCTGACAGAAAAAATTAAATCAGAAAAATACTCTCAATATGTATGAAAAATGTCATGCTTGTCATATTTCTATATTTGACATACTCCATTGTGTCTGGAGCGTAAACATGAATATGACTATTCATGATGTATATATCTTTATTTTCATCCTTTAATTCATTTTTTCTCTTGATACTGACGCACTTAATGATTTTATGATGTCTTAGTTGCAAATCTTTACTCCGTTTTTCCTACTGTACCAGTGTGCCTTTTGGAAAGGTCTCCTTTAAAAGTGGGGGTGGGGAGACCCGGCATGACCCTGTATTGTGTCTGTGTCTCTCCTTTCTCTGTTCTTCATTCTCTCTGTCTGTTTTCTCTTTTCCTGCTCTGCCCAGTCTGGTCTTCAGCAGGAGGGTTCCACCTTATGATCCAGGTCCTGGTCCAGGTTTCTTCCCTCCTAAAGAGGAGTTTTTCCTTGCCACTGTTTGGCTTAAGGTTTTTCTTGCACTAAGGGAGTTTTTACCTGCCATTGTTTATGTAATAATTGCTCGGGGGTCATGTTCTGGGTCTCTGGAAATATCCTGGAGACAACGTCTGTTGTAATAGACGCTATATAAATAAAATTTAATTGAATTGTGAGACAGAGGAACGAAAACAATGTGGATTAAAAAAGGAAAAAAAGCCTAAAGCATGTCATCTGGAAACCTGAATATGTTATAAATGATCTAATTAAATGTAAATTGATTTGCATGAATGCATCAAGTCCAGAGGAAAAAACATACAACCTAAATCATTAAGAGTTATTGTCATTTTTACCTGTATTGTCTTGCTTTATACTTTTCTGCACCTGTATAACTTTAACCCACAGTCCATGCACATAGTTAAACCTGAAAGCCGCATTTAAAGCAAACAATTACTTCAGGGCCTTCAGAGGGACCAGGAGGTGTTATCTTTATCTCAGGAACTAGAACTTTATCTTCTCATGATCTCAGTAAGGAAGTGAAGACGCTTTATTTTTACTTTTTTTTTGCTGTTCTCACCACTAACGTTACATTCATGCCCCACAATATCACAAGAGGAGCTCAGTGAAGTCACAAGTCCTCTCTGCTTCTTGATCTTGGTCAATACCTTATGATTTGGATGAGAAACATTGTTTTTTCTCTCCTTTCCTTTTTCTCACAATTTTGCAGAAGTGTTTAAAAAGAGGGGCCAAAAAGGCACAGAAACCAAGCTGTGTCCCAGTGGTTTTTTCTTTCTTCTCTTTTCTTTTTTTTTTTTTTTTAAATCAAGGATAATTATTAAGCCCTGTCCTGAGAAGTGCATTTCCTTTGAACCATTTATACAGCTTTAAACCGCACTGCTCACTGCTCATGTATGCACAGCTAAGCCGGTATCCGGTGGCAGTTGTTCAGGCGTTAATATTACAGTGTAACCTAATGCTTCAGGCGAGGAGAGCAAGGGCCTCCGGCACATCTCAGAAGACTGACTTTATGCTTCTGCAGAGAGCCTAAGAGAATATTTTGGGAACTATTGAATACAAAACATCCTTTTACTTTTTACCGTCACTGTGGACATTTAAAACATTTTCATTGGTCTGTTCATGCTGGCGCTGTGACAAAAGGCTTACTTATTTTCCCGAAAGCTCCCTCTTCATGCAGGACTTGAAAGAGATGGACTTTTCCTCCATTCTGACACCCTGAAAGTGTTTGAGAGAGCATGAGGAAGCAGATTCAAGGAAACTCATTTTCATTATGAACGCTAGAGGGCAGTGTAACACAATCTGCTAAATCCCGACCCAACTACAACACTGAAGTGTTTCCGTGGCAAACAGTGCCAGGAGTGTAATTAAGACATGATGATATGGAGGTATTTTAGTATGCAACTACCTAAAGAAAAAGAAACATAATTAGTCCATAATCAAAGCAGGGACAACATGTTTTGTCACTAATAGCTGCTTGAGTAGGCCAAATAGTTGCAAAGTACTATTTTGAAGTTTAATATGTACATCGGCGCTCAGCATCAGGCAATATTTGTCTCTTTTCCTGTATCTTTGTGTCCAGAAAAGACTTAAAGGATGCTGACCTCCTCCCTCCCCCATAGACCCCTCAGTAGCAGAAGAGAGGCCTCACCCTGTTGCCGCGGTGCAGCCGCTCCTTCATCACACCGATAAACTCCTTGTAGCTGAGTCTATCGTCGTGATCTTCATCGAAAATCTTGAAGACAGTGTTGACCAAGTGGTGGGTCAACTTGATCCCCGTGGCCACGTAGACCGCACGAGCAAACTCCTCTGAGGGGAGAAGGCAGGGAAACCTGAGACCAACAACATCTACACCTCCAAGGAGAGGACATATTTGATCTGTGATTGTTAAAAAAAATGCTTTGAACATGAAAACATTTAAAGACATTTGAAATCTCCTCACTTTACACTCAATTCCTGAATCACTGAGATCATGAAGCCCCAACTTTGAAAGAAGGCAGCAAAATCCTCATCTAAAGTGACAAACCTGCATCATGCAAATGAAATGAACGTGTTTCTGGAGCCCTTTTAAATGAGAACTTATACTATAAATGAACCCTGAAAAACTGCAGAGATGAACGTGCCTGATGTAAAGATGTGGGACACAAGCACAGGTGGATACGTTGTCCTCTTCAAGCTGCAGACACAGATCTTCCTACCGGTTAAATGACTGTCAGCTTGTAAAACGAACTTTATCAAATATTATTATTAGTGGAAGTCAGGGAGGTTTGTTTTACACGAGGGACAAAAGTATGACGATAAAAACACCTGTGTAGTCTCTTGAAGAACCTCCAACGGTCACGATTGAATCATGCACCTGCAGGTTTGGAGTATAGTGACTGGATTAGCAGGATTAGCTACAGAGTCCCGACATTGATCATTTTGCACAACCTCACCAATTAAGTCCTGGAGTTACATTAAAAGAAACAAATAAAACAATATCCTTGTTTGTTTATTTGTGGAGTAAAATGATCTTGTATTACATATCTGACCTCTGAATGGCAACAGTGTGTGAAACTGCTGTCAGACTCTGCCGTGACCTTCTGCTGTGTCAGTGAGGATAAACTTTTCTAGTAACTGTTGATCCGTCTTTGGTCTAAAAATCCCTCTGCGGTGATGTCTGCTGCAGCTCCGTATCGCCGCTGATGTGCCACAGTCCTCTAAAGCAACATGCAGTCGTTATGAGACGACCGCAATGGGAGTTCAAAGCCACTTCAGGTCTTTTTGATGGGAGTTACCGAGAGCTAGGTGACACCTCCTAAAAGTAATCAAATATTTCTTAAAATGACAGAAACTCTACATTTTAACATGGAAAAGACTCTATAAAATCTATAAAACAGACCTTTATTTCCTTATTAAATAAAGGTCTGCTTATAATAGTTTTTTTCATAATTGTTTGATTGGGTTGTCTTTATCTACATATTATCCATGTATGTTCATATTTATTCATATTTATGTTGCAATACAAAAAGGACTTTCCAATAATGCTGCATACATAGGCGTATTTGTGTAATCGTTTGTTGTTATGTCACATGCTCGCGTACAAACATGTTGTGAAGACGCAGAATTAGTAACATACAAGGCCAAAACTTTCCTTTCAGTTGACGTGTTCAGATAAGGCTTGCCCACAATAATCAGAGAATTAAAGTATTTCCCTCCACTTTAGAATGGGAACAGCCTAGTTTTGTGTCTAAACAACTGAACCCTTGATGCCCAATACAAAGTAGCATGGACACACTTTCTGGGTAAATTACAAACTGCTTTATACAACCATTCTCTGTTGTAGAAATGAGTGTAAAGCATAAGAAGCTCCTGTGAACCAGGCTTTACAACCTGCATGAGACTTTACCTTGACCAATAGAGCGGTTGGCGAAGTTGTACATTTGCATGGCGATAGCAAAATCCTCCAGGTTGTTAAGGAACTGAAAGAAGGACCTGAACTCCTCAAAGGTGATTCCCTGAAAAAGGAAAAAAAAAAAGCATTGCTTTTATTTGTAAATGTGATCTTGTGCAGCCAAACAAGCTGCATCAACGTGTCAGCACTCCAGCCAGGGACGGTGCTAAGATTCACACAATACTTAATCTGGCTCCTTTCATCTCGCCAGGAATCTTTTAGTGTGTGTGGGAGCTTGAAGGCATCAGGTAGGTAGCACACCCAAACAGACAAAGTATACATTGCTGGATTTTCCCTGTGCAGTATGGACACGCTGAGCTGTCAGCGGCGGGGGGAGGATTGTAGCTTTTGAGAAGAGGTCAGGCGGCTTGCAGACTTTTCTAAGGCAGATTAACCTGATACTTGAATAAACAAAAACAAAAGTGATGAATCCCCAAACATCTCAGGCTTGGCTGATGACTCAAACACTGAGCCCATTGATGTCCACTCAAGCATCCTGCCGCTACTAGCTGTTTCTCTTGCTGGAGGCCCCGTCCAACAGACAACACACACAGGCTTACAAATGGAGTAATGACTAATCTGTGACGCTTTGCTGTTTTAACAATGCGAGGGCCATAAAATATCGCTTAGCGTAATGATGAGACCCACTTGATTATCAATGGACATCTAGCAACAGGCTACTCGAGGCGGCTGAGGAGCTGCTGGCACCTTTTCATGCGGGTCAGCGTGCCAAGAGGAGAAGCAAATTAAAGATGAAATTCAAGCTGCCTCACTCAGCAGCTAATCTGGAGAGCAACATCAAAAGGAACGAGTGTAAAATGCTCTCAAAGAGCCACCAAACCAAACCTTTACGGCCTATTCCGGACTGAAAACTACATGTCGGTCCGCGAAACTGTAAACTTTGTTTTTGTAGGAAAATCTAGTGCTCGGGGAGCTTCTTTTGGGGATCCCAGCAAAAGGTTGCACGCTTCGGGAACCCCTTCAGACTGTGAGGTTGATGAGCAATTAACCATTTCTAAACTGTTCAAGCTGCATGAAACAAATACATTAAAATACAATTCAATAATTTAACAATAACTGCCTTTTGTTTTGTTGTTTGATTTTTTTTTTAATGAATGAATCCATCTTGGACGCTGGTAAAAGGCAACAAGTGACAACAATCTGAAGGGAAAGGTGCACCTTTTCATCTGGAATGCTGTGACGCACGTTCTCCAAATACCCGCTGACGTCGTCCACGTTCGTGTAGCGGAGGAGAATGTGAGCAAAGTCTTCCTCACTGATGGTGGACATGCCTTTGGAGTAGGAGAGGAACTCTATCTCAAGCACCTCCGTCTGCAGGTTGTCCATGAACCTGGAGGGGCGAGACAGACAGCAGGAGTTGCTGCCACCAGCGTCTGACGTCCTCACTAGACCATTAACATGTTTGGTTGTTGAAGCTCGGCGTGGTGTTATAGTGACCATGGTGGACCATAGTGGCTTCATTACAGAGAAGAAGGTCATTCTGTCAGGGATACTGACGCAGGAGAAAGAGGGTTTCTTAACTCACCTGTAAAAATCTTCAAATTTCAACTCAGCTTTGCCTTTTTTTCCAAAGAAATGCACCAGCAGCGTTGTTTCTGTTTTCTCATCCGCTTGCTGTGAGAGAGAAGAAAAGCAGGTGACGATCTCACACAACTTTAGATATCCGGCCCTGGCAAGAAGTATTCTTGATTAAATCAAACTTTTGAGATGTCATATCGAACATTCTGTCACATTTATTACCCCTATAATAACGGGTTATACATCAGAAAAGTCATTTAGGATTTGTATTATGCCCTTAAATCAGAAAATGTTGGGATTTGGAAAATAAATAAATAAAAAGCAGCGATTTTTTTCCCACATTTCCTTCATCTTGTATTTCTTTGGAAAACATCATGAACCCAAGCCAGCTTCATTGATCAGCTCCGTTGCTTTTCTTAATTTACAACCATTTTCTGCAGTTATGCAACAGATTTAAAATAATACAGTTGCTGTGGGGTCAATTCAGTGCTAAAAAGGATATGAAAAGTAAACTAATGGTGTTGTCTTAAGCAGGTGAAATAATAGCAATGAAGATTTACGATAAAAGCAGCATCCATTAAAGACTGAGTCTACGAGTTTCCACTGTATCAGCAAATGCATGAGAAAATCATTGAAATGTATGTAAGCAATGTTCGGAGGGGATCAGCATATTTCTCCTGCAGCGGTGCAATAATATTAAACAATTCAAGCATGGAAATGGACTGTATTCATGCTGCTTTTCTATCACTTCTACACGGACCACATTCCCCTCACACGTCCATACAACTCCCTCTTCGTGTATCGAGATCGACACCCGTCACATCACAAGGCTAGGTGGGGGTGTTGCTAACACGTGAAGCCAGGAATCTAACCATCCACTTTCTAACTGGCGATACGATGCTCTACCTGCCGAGGAATATGGAGCTAAGCTGATTCACCCCTGACCTCCGATCCTTCAGACAGCGCTGCATCAAGAAGTGTCATTCATCAATAGCTGTAAATCTTGTAAATCAACTTAAGGCTTTATTGTGCAGAGGAGAAGTTCTATGTGAACCTGTTAACCTTCTCCAGAGGTGCCGTCAGCATCTTAGAGCTTGGAGACCAATGTGATGGATCCTCACACAGTGGGAACATTAATTTTACTTTACTTTGAAAGCGGCTGGACAGGAAATGGGCAGAGAAGAAGGGGGGGTGCAGTAAAGAGCAGCAGGCATTCGAATGGTGCGCCCGCTCAACCCACTAAGCTATCCGGAGCCCCGGAAACATTAGTTTTGGTCCCACTAATCAATCTTCTAGATCTTTTTGTGGGAGAAATGGGCACCGTGTGCTCTGGACCAAAGATGAAAAGGACCCTCCAGACTGTTCTCAGCAATAAAAACCAGGCTCCTGTATCGGTGTCACTTGGCAAACCTCATTTACGCCCCTGTGATGGCAGCGTTAATGCAGAAAAGCACATTCAGATTTTAGAACCACATATGCTGACTTCATGTCATCTTCTTTAAACATTATAAGGGCCTGGCTGAGGAGGGAGACTGATATCTTGAGCTCATTCTGTC
Organism: Cololabis saira; assembly: GCF_033807715.1. NCBI lineage: Eukaryota > Metazoa > Chordata > Actinopteri > Beloniformes > Belonidae > Cololabis > Cololabis saira. The sequence continues at coordinate 35,215,077 of NC_084593.1, read as the reverse complement.
TGCTGGGAAATAAAAGTCAAACTATAGTTTGAAATAATCACTGCAGGTTGTTTTTGTGTGTGTGAGTGTGTGTTTTGCCTTGTTCTCAACTTTTGATTGGGGGTTGTGCAGATGTAAGTAGCCATACATAGCTTCTGGAGCTACTTAGAGTTAATGATTGATTCTTCAGAAAACAATCACTGGGCTGATATTTTCTCATTTCTGCATGACCCGAACACATGCCATGCAACAGAATCATTAAACATGCTACACCTCTTGTTCTAGCTGGAGGAAACATTAACCTGCTCTGTAATCTTCAACTTTACTAACAAGATACACATAAGATCAAGCTGCAATGTGCTCCCTGACACAGAAACGCAACATAACACTCAGATGACACGTACATGTGTCTTGTATGATCATTTAAGGAAGAAGCATCTTAAAGAGCACCTGGCTACCTCAGTGACATCAAAAAACAGAACTTGACTCGTGCCGCGTCTGAGGGCGTCCCACATGCCCCGCGCCGCCACATGCTGACCGTCATGTTTAAGCACCTGTGGCAGCAGTTGAAGCACAGCAGTTAGTTGACAAAATACATCCCATACTTGTTAGCATTATAAAGATGAATGATTAAAAAGTGCAAAAAAAATGATCATCAGAAGCATTGAGACAGCAGAGAGCTGGAGAATTACACAAGTGTGCAAAATGACACAAAGGACAAAGGTTTGCATGCAGCAACGCTGCAGGGGCTGACACCGGTGCATCGCTGATATGAGCCTGCTCTGCAGCCAAGCATGCAGCGTCTTGGCAACACGTTGCTTTAACATAGTTAACACATGTCCAAAGGAGACCCGAAGGAGGGCATGTGTCAGCTCAGCTATGTAACTCAACCCAACCACATGTCATCATTTGATGCTAAGCTGCAAAGTAAATGCAGGTTATCTAACGGTGTCCATCTGCAGTACAGTTGTGGGAAAAGTACAGATGTTAATTCGATACACTTTGTCGACCACGTTTGGCCTTTTCTCCGCGTCACACGTGGTGTTGCGTGTTGTCTGGAGGCCAGAGGACACTATTTTATGTCCATGAAGTAGGGCTGGGCGATATATCGAGATTTTAATATATATCGATATATTTTCAAACGCGATATGGTACGAGACAATATCGTTTATATTGAAAAAAAATAAAAAAATAAAGATTTTATGATTTTGATATAGCTTATTCTGTGACAAATTGACTTGAATGTTTTATTTGAGATTTGCAGAAATGTTTTGTTATTTGCACAACTGTCAACCTCAGTGGAAAAGTCTGCCTGTTACTGTTTCTACATTGTATTAATTACACAGTGTATTTTAATTTAATTGTTCTGCAGGAAAGGGATATTTGTTTTATTTTATTCAAGAAGCATTTTTATTCTATATATGCAGGCAGTTTATTTTTATTTCATTTGTTTTATACATTTTGATATTGTGCAGACCTCTGTTAACAAAGGAACCTGTGTGACATTTGGCACGAGGCTTTGTATTAAAACTGACTGTTTTTTTAAGGGTTCTCCTCAGAAAAAAATGAAGCTAACAGAGATGCTATGCTATAATGCTTTGGGGGAAACCCCAATTATGGCACAGAAAAAATATCGATATATATCGAGTATCGCCATTTAGCTAGAAAATATCGAGATATGACTTTTGGTCCATATCGCCCAGCCCTACCATGAAGTCATGCTAGTCATCTGAAAATAACCATTCAATATTCTTATCGTTACACTTTACACTCTTAGCGCTCGCTGTGGCGGTAGGAGTCATACAGTCGTGCTCACCGGAAAGATCAGAGGAAATATTGCCAAGTGGAGTAAAAAAAAAAAAAAACAATGATTATGAACCAAAGCATGTCGGTGCCATTTGTTTTTCATCATTTATTGTGCGTCTGACATGAACTCACTCAAAGGCAACGTGAGCGCACAAGCAACCAGAAACCGCTGCTGCTGACACTTGAACGCTTGCTTAATTACATAATAAATAATATTTATTCATCCTATTTAGATTTCCATCTCTCCGGCCTGGGGGGTTATACGAGACAGACGACTAAACCGCTCCTAACTGCGCCTCATCACTTTTTACCAGAGGTGGAGATTTATGGGACAATCCCACAACTAATTAAGCAACAACTCTTCAATGAACCGTGCTGCTCCCATCTCCTCCCATGAAAAGATCTTGACGCTCTTGTAATTAGTATACGCTGGGGAAAAGCCCAACCGCAGCGGCAAAGACATGCCCGTCGTAGTGTGAGTTCTTTGAAAAAAAGAAACAGACTTTTTGAACCTCGTGCAACAAAAGCAACCAAAAGGTAAAGTCTTCAAATTGTGCACATGAAAATATTGACCTGTCTGTCTGTTCGCTGCAGCCTCGTCGGTGAGTGTTGAGTGGCTTCGCACAAAGCTGTCTGACTGGCACCTTCATGGTCAAACCCATCTGAAAAGGTAACCTGAGGCCAAATACCACTCCCCGAGAAACTGTAAAAATAAAACATGTGGGTCTGGGCAAAAACATTGTCAGTCTTCTGGTTAAGAGCTTTTTTTGAAGTGGAATCTTTGGCCCAAAGCTGTCAAAAAAGTGAGTGCATAAATCATCTGCGTTGCCTCCTCCTGTACAACCGCACCGACGCACAGACGGCATGTCAGATTACATTGAAGCAGAGAGTGATGTGTTTCAATTTCAGCAAATGTGAGAGAGGTTATCGGGTGTTAACAGAGACAAATGCGGGTGGTGTCAGCCCCTGAGATACAAGTATCTCTCCTTTGCTCGCTCAAGTTAGGAAGACGACATTCTCAAAACACATGCAGCAACCAGAACGGCTCCTTTCCCTTCGGGGAGGAAGAACAATACGTACAGTGTGTGGCTGGGACTTGAGATGACCGTAGAGCTCCAGGTTCTGAAATGCAAAAAGAGAGAAAACAGACATGCCGCTGAGAACTCATTCATTATTCACACAAAGTGTTTCAGAGAAGAAGACGGTTGCAAATGAGTTTACAAAGACATCAAGTTTATATGCCATGATTTGACTGGTGATCCGAGATTAGTTCTGCTCTTCTTAAGCCTTTCGAATCTTCCCAATGTCGTCTTCTTTAAAAGCATCATTACGTCTCCGAATCTTCGGTGCCTATTCTAATGATCTTTTTGATAGTTATACGGGCGTAAGATGAATTCAAGACTGTCCTGAGATGCTACCATCTGTCCTGGCAGAATAAGCTCCTCCGTGTTGTGTTTGTGCGATAAGACCTCAAAGAGCATCTCTTATCGCTTTGTTCATCCCTGCCTGTTTACATCCACCTGCATGTGCCGTAAGAAGCCCTAAGGAGATGAAAGCTTCAGGCATGTTTTACCCTGCAAGACCGCAATCACCTCCGCACAGTCGGCGCTCTCTAGCATTACTGCAAAGGTTGCAAACACAAGCCTGCAAAGTTTAATCTTGTATTGCAGCTGTATTTGCCTTTTTGGGCTGACGGGGGTAAGCTGAGCAAGCTGGAGACACAACATCAACAAACTCTACCTGCTATATGCATTTTATACCGTACATCAGATTCATGCCTTTTAAAGAGAAGGAGCATCATTGGAGTTAGTTCATAGTAATGTTTCTGTCATGTTAGTGGTGAATCAAGGCCAGGTGTAAACATCAAGCTCAGGTTTTGGCCTCCACCAGCTCCTTGGGGGCCATGTTTAACTTTTTAGCCAGTAATGCTCCATTATATTCACCGTCTGGATCCATCAACCAAAGAGCTGAGGCTAAAAAAGAAAAAAAAAAAATCATCTAGCACCTTCCTTGATAACCATGTCTGCCTCACTCTGCTGCACCCCTCACTTTGTATTTCTTTGTATAATTTGTATAATCTTTTTGTATTTTTTTTTGTATAATTGTCTTGTAAAATTGTAAATAGGTTATTTTTATCTTTATTTTATTTTTTATTTTTATACAGAACTGTCCCTTTTTCTTTTCTTTTCTTTCTCTACCTCAAACTGCTGCACCTTAAATGTTTATTCTGTTTATTCTGTATCATAGAAATTCCACATTTGTTTTATTGTTTATTTTACTACCAAAGAGCGAAATTACCAGAGTCAAATTCCTTGTTGGACAATGTTCGAACCTGGCCAATAAAACTGATTCTTATTCTGATTCTGATTAATATTTGCAATGACCGTGTATGTAAACATATGGGCAAAATGTTGTTAAACCTGGTGGAGAAAGGTAACATGGGAAAAAAGAAACCCATTAAATTCTGGTTGATTTGTATCATCGTCCTGGGTGAAAAACTGCTCTCTTGAAGGCTCATCTGGTTACTTTTGTGTTGTTCAAAAGACCCAGAAACATGAATATTGACAGCACCGTGGTGCTTGTTTCCACTGCAGTCCGTCTTTAAACTAATTAAAGAACTAATAAAGTACGTATTTATAGTTCTGGGTACCGCTTCTAAAAAAAACCCTAAAAAACCAGAAGCTTCAATAATGATTTGTTCATGTTGACGAGACGTGGGACCACAGCGAGCAGCACAAGAGCAGTCTGTTTGTTCCACTGCTATCGGTGAAGTGGTTAACCACTTTTTCCATTAATAAATAGGATTTTTTTTTACCTGCAATCAAACGACACTCACTCAATATTGATCAACCAACATGAACTTGAACTACTGTCCTTGTTGGAGTGATCTTAATGTCTGGGAAAGCTGTAGGACATTAAAAACATAACGTACATATGTACATATCCTAACCCCGAACCCTGACAACATTGCAGAGCATAAGGGCAACAATAGTGAGCACGTTGAACATAATAAAGCCTTATTTTAACTCACCTGCTGGTCCTGTGTTTCAACGTCCTCAGTAGCTTCTTTCTTGGGCTTTTTCTTATGGAAAATCTCCTCCAACTAAGATAGAAAATATATATGAAAATGATTAAAGACAACATTACTGATCAAATTCCTTTAATCACTTCTGAAAATGCATGTCATACCACTAAGAACTCTTTTTTGTCCACCATTTCATTCCCATCTGCATCAATCATGTTGAAAGCGATACGAAAACCTGCATGGGGCTCTGAAATCCAGAAAATGTGATTTTGAATTGGACAGCAAGCTTATAATCTGTTTTAAATTCAAGACACTTTTGTTTGTTTTAGTTCAAATAGATGCTCACTTGTTAAAATGCAGACCAGGAAGAGGTACTCCGTGTAACTGATGACACCTGCAACAAACAGAACAATGTGTCAAGCCGGGAAACAAAAACCAAATGTTCTTTTTTGCACTTAAGAGAGAATCAAATAGCATGAACTAGTCAGTGTTTACAAATGTTCAAAGTCTTGCTGCCGACATGAAGAAGCCGTCCACAGAAACGGGGCACGCCTCCAGACACAGGTAATCTTCTGGTGGTCACTGATAACATCTTAAAAGGTGCCTTTTACTTCATGCTTGGTGTTCCACTCACACAAACACAAGCTTTACAACTGAGCTGACCTATCTGGACACAAACCCAAACAAATTTAAAGCCCATAGCTTCTGATCGTGCTTGGCTAACAAGGTGTAATACATTCTCAAGTGATCTGTCACTGCTGATTCAGGTTTTGTGTGGCGTCCTTTAGCTCTCTTTGTTGTGTGACACGGAGAAGGGAAGAATAAGTGTCAGGAGGCATCTCGGCCGACTCAGGAGGCTTCTCCCTTCTGACTCTGAAAGCATTCCCAAGCTTTTGTTTGCACGGGAAGATAGAGAATCGAGTGCAGATAGTTCTGGGTGACTGCTCTGGGTGTTATGGGAAAAGAACTCAGGTACACGGTTTTCTGAAGGAAGAGATTTCCAGAAGGAAGAACACCCAAGGGAAGAAGTAAGACTATCACGCAAAAATTACATTTTTGACAAGTTTTGGGGCGTTTTTTTTTCCCACTGGAAGTTGGAGTTTTCCTGCTAATAAGGTGATAAAAAGGCAATTTAAACACCTGTACAAACTTTGGTGTGAAAGGGAGTTAGAGAGTGATGCGATGAAGCAACGTTCTTCTCAAAATGTGTCTGACCTGCTCCTGCAGTGTCAACAGATCTTTACCTTCAAAGCTTTTAAAGCTTAGATGGCTTGAAAAGAGAAAAAAAAAATCTTTTAGGATTCCAGCAACGTCTCAGCAATACCACACACCTTTACTCCTGCAGAAACCCCCGCCCCCACCCCACCGCCACCACCTCCAACCTGCAGCTCAGCCCCTGAGCTCAAGTAGATGTTGTTAGACAATACAAAGAATTCCACAGAAACACTTCATACGGAGTGGCAGTCCCGTCCCGGAGATGTAATCCAATGCCCTTCTCCGGCTTCATAATGTCCATGGTGATAGGGGGGTGGGGGGGGGGGGGGGGTGACCAGTAGGACATGCCTCGACATAACAGGGTTCAAACAGCTCCCTCATTCTATAAAGCAACGCTTTGTTCACAGATCAATCCTGTCCTTTTTTTCCCCTGACAAAGCTGCAGCATTTAACAGCAGGATTAAAAGCCCCAAATCCCACCACTGGCACTTAACTAAAGCAACAGAGAAGAGAGCAGAACGGTGAGACCTGATGCGGAGCTGGCTCGTCCTCCACTGAGTGGGGAGTGTGTGCGAGCCCAGGGGGGGACTTTAAAAAAGGGTTTCACTCGTACTCGCAGCGTTAGTGTGGGTTCATGCAAAGTCACTATGAACTGAGGCTGGCAGGGATTTCACAACCCGCATGAAGTGAAATCAGATTCTTTTTTTGAAACATCTGTGAAGGCTCCTCATGTGCTCGCTGCAGGACTCAGACGCTGTGTGTGATTGTGTGATACCAGTTCTTTTATTTGGTTTATTAAATGCGCTAGAAGTATTTATTTGAAAGTGGTGGACAGACAGAGGAGAAATGCCAGAGAAAAGGGGAGCAACTTGCAACTCAGAGCTTCAGGCCCAGACTCAAACGTGGACTCACTGTAAGAAGGAGCTTCAGCTTCTGTTCACCAGCTCCTGCTCAATTAGTTCACCCACCAAGCAGTTTTTAACATCTGTTGTACTAAATCAAACTGAAACACTTTTAAATCCCAAAATTAATACTTTTAGGAGCTTTTAGGCAAGGCAGAGAAAGGCAAGTTTATTTGTGTAGCACAATTCAATAACAAGGTGATTCAAAATGCTTTACAGAGACCTTAAAATCCCATAGTAGAACATTTAAAAAAGGAGTATATTTTACATTTTAACAAAAATAAATAAAGAAAAAAGAGTGATTAAAACATGATCAAGTTTTGCAACTCAGCTGAGAACAGGTGCCTTCAATCTGGACTTAAAGGGACCTATTATGGCATCTAATACCTATTTTAAACAGGCCTTGAATGTCTTAAAAACAAGCTTTTGATTTTTTTTGCTAAATAAATTAGAAATTCAGTCTCTGAGCCATGTCTTTATCATCCCATTCTCTAACCTCATTATCTATGCAGGATTCTGAGTGGGCGGGGCTATGATAATGATGCACTGTGCTGATTGGCTGCCTGAATGAAGCGTAGAAAATGGCATAAGCTCCGGCCGGCGGAGTTGTTGTTGTTCCTGCCAGAGTTAGTTGTGGGCGTGGTTTCACGCATCGGAGGCCAAGCTATGTAAATCACGCCCATCGTTACGTAACGACGGGAGCAGAATCTGAACGGCTCGTAGAAGTCACATCACACTGGATGGATCATCCGGGCGGCTGTACAGACACTGCAGAATTTGGTTGCTTTCCTCCTTCTCTGAGCTGGCAGGCTGAGGGGAAACCACTTTATATATGTTAAAGCAAGAGAAAACCTGTTTTTCATAATAGGTCCCCTTTAACAAGAATAAAGTCCTGAATTCTTTCTTTTGTTATACCACAAACATGTGGGAGTTTGTTGATTTATTCAATTATTTAAAGTGGTTTTAGTAATTATGTTTGCCAGTGGACTTTTCAATTGGAAAAAATTTATTTTTATTTCACACGTTCCTTTTTCTCTAGAAATAAAAACAATTCTTAAATGTCTGAGTTCTAAATAACCTTTGCTTTCAGGGTTGTTTTACCATCTAATTTGTTTCCATTCACTTATTTTTTTAGCATTTATTATTTGAAAAACAAGTAAAGATTGTTCTGTATTTAATCAGTAAACCATTCCCCTTCATGAAAATATCATCTTTGACGTGTAACCAGACTGATGGAGTGATAAGATAGCATTTACAGCTCACACCTTCTGGACTGGATCAGGGACGACACATGGCAGAGAGAAAAACACTCTGAATGACACATGAAAGAGCTTTCAAATGACAGCTTTTAACAATGTGCAAACTCACATTCTAGGCATTTGTGTGTCAAGTAGGATCTTTACCTCGCTCACGAAGATTTCTAAACAAATTAGATGATCCTTTCCCAACAGGTGGAGTATCAGACAGAATCTTGTCTAATTCCTGCAAAAATAAAAGAAAATCCCAAGTCATTCATTCTTTTCTAAATCCTGAGTAATCACAGAGTAATGTCGTGTTTGCGAGCTTTACAGTAATTACAGTGGTTTTAAACAGATGAGTAGGAACAGAAAATGCTTCAGAGACAACTCACTTTTTTTGTCAGGCTCTTCCCTCCTTTTTTACCTAAACAAAACAAGACTTACAGTTAATGTCTGACTTATGAAAGCCTGTTATGAGGAATTCTGTGTCAGCAAGACGGAGCAGGGAAGCAAAAGTGAAAACAGGTGTTTATGTGGACAGAAATATAAGCTGCGTATTAACATGAACACATTCCAGTGGCCTATAAAGCAGAAGATAACAGGAACGTGTCGTAAAAGAAAAACTGGCTCGGAAATCACACTGATAACAGAGACAAACCTGCACTGACACATTTTAAAGCCTGCGTCTGGGATTTTGATGGCCGTGCCATGGTTCACTCACCAACGACGGGAGAAAGAGGGAGACGCTAACCTCACTGCAGGTATATGTGACGCTTTCAATTGATGTTTCAAAGCCAGCAAATCCTATGAATCCCATTTGAATCGTTCACATGGCAGCACAACCAGGTCTTCTGTCAAATAATTCACTTCTCAATGACTCTTCTAGTCCCTACACATTTCTGCCTCTCTAAACCTCAAGGGGAACATCATATCTTACTCCCTTTACAACCACAATATAACCATAAAACACCATAATCACCATTTTGCAACAAATTAGAATTAGCACCTACAGAATAATGATACTTGATGTCTTAGTGCGTGTTGTTTGTTCAGTAGTGAAGCGTCATTACAGCTGGCCACATACCTGACATCACAGACACGATTCTCTTATCACAACGTTTATGGCACCGTGCTAAGTAATTGGGACCGTGTGGGTCTCTGCAAGTTTGTTGCCACATAAATGAGCCATAAAAGTAGGCTTGCTGGTAAAGATGTCTATCTTTATGCAGGTGTTATGACTGAAGCACTTCAAGCCGTGACTTATTGTTCCACGACACTTCACAGGCCCTCAGCTAAAAGCATATTCCAGGAAGTTTTCTGGGTTTTTTGTATTTATTCATTTTAAACAACTATTAAATTGTTACATATATGAATAATTTGAGGATGAAGGGGTGGAGATTTAGCTGATCACTTAACTGATGTCAATTCAGTAAAAGATGGAACCTAGCATCAGTAGTTATTTAAGTAATTTAATTGAACAAACATCAGTCACTGGCCAAATCATAAACTATGGGCTGCTACATTTAATATCCATGATTCATTTTAAAGATGTTTATTTGGCCAGTAAAATAGACAAGTTAATGTCAAGTTTTATTCACAACCAAACGTCGGGGTGTAGAAATAACTGCTCTTTTAATATGCAGGACTTCTTTTGCAGGGGTCTATATTTAACAAGGGATTTGAAGTGCTACAAACACAAATTATGGTAAAACATACAGCAGATGGTTGATATTTTTTTTCTTTTCAGACTGCCCACAAGTTCGCTGATTCAAATTCTAACTCGGCTGCTGAAGAGTAACCCAACAAATCCAGAGTAATCCATTATCATCACAGCGTGTCAGTAAGAGTGCACTCATTGATCTGAATGCTGCTTTAGTTCTTGCTTACAGGTCCTTTTGGTAGTGATTACTTCCACTGTCTCTACATTTATCATTTTAAAGACTGGCCTATTGACTGTTTGATACATAAAAGCCCAAAGAGGAAACAAATGCCTTTAATTGTTCCAAATGTTACTGTGAAGTCATGGCGATAGACAACGTGCAAAAACTATTTAGAGGCTTGAATATTTAATCAGCAATCAAAATGTGTCTTTTCTGGCAAAGGATTACCGTATTTTCTGGACTATAAGCCGCACCTGCATACAAGCCGCATCCGCTCTATTTAAAATTTGCTACATGTACAGAACGATTTTAAACTGTAAATGATGTACATGTTTGTACCTAAATAGATCCTTTCCTAACAGTGTCTTTTAACACGGCAGCAACTTTGCTGATTAAAACGGGACAGAACCAAGAGAAAATAACCGGTATTTATTTATCTATTTATCTGTTTGAAATCTGCTTCTACTTCTATCTGCTAAAGAAGAAGTAGCGTATTCTTCTTTGCATTTATTTTGTCTTAGTTTTGATTCTAATTCCGGTTAAAGCGCCCCGAGTGGTGGAAGAAAAATTTTGTATAAGCTGCATGGTTCAAAACCTATGAAAAAAGTAGTGGCTTATAGTCCAGAAAATACGGTAATTGCTTACACTCAAACACAAAAATCCTTTCTTAATGTTTAAACGTGCGCAGATGTGCTGGATGTTAGAGGAGGACTCACTCTTTGGTTGGGTCAGAGTGACGGACTCAATGAAGTTTAGTGGAGTCATGTAGAGCTGGCCTTCGTACTCCACTGAACTGAACACCCGGAATCTCTTCTCATGGAGCGACATGTGCACCGCACCCACACCAGGGGTGCTCGCCTGGAGGCACACACACAAACACATCATATCAGTGAGAATACTGTCTGAAAGATGATTTTTCTGAAGCTCTTCTTGTCACAAAAAACCTCGTTCACATAGCACAACAAAGGGCCCCATGCTTGGATTCAGTAATGGGGCCGCATGCTATGTCAGGCCTGTTTTTTCATCCCCGCACAGCAGATAATGTCCTTACAACTGCTCAAACCCAGCCAGATCAGAGGGCTGGTTTGGTGAAGACAGAGAAGATCACTCTGTCAGGTGGCACGTTGCCAGGTCCACTGGGCACACAGCAAACACCCGGGGAATGTGTGCCCCCCTCTGCTTAACCATTAAACCCCCTCCCCTCGTCAAATATCAGCCCCTCCGCCAATCCCAAGGGTCTGGTTTCCCGTGTCCCTGGATAGCTCCAGTGTAAGGAAACCAGCCGAGCTGCAATCCCTCCAGCCCACAGGTATCAAATAAGGGATACTTTCTCTGTGTGGGATTAACTCCACACAAGATGTGGTTTACTTGTTCATTAACACACACACGTATTCACAACATTATCTCTACCTCTGTAGATAGTTGAACCTGACAAAATTAAAGAAATATATATAGGGTTGAGTGAGTGAAACAACCAAAGTCGCATTCCTGGCATGTTCATACTTGGCCAATAAAGCTTATTCTACTACTACTACTGCTGTCATTTAGCAGACCCTTTTATCCCAAGCGACTTACATCTGAGAGAATAACACAAGCATAAAATCACATAGGAATATTTATTTATTTTTTTTATTTTTTTATATAAGAAAGCTACATGTACGTGAAGCAGAAGTGCTCCTTAAAGAGCTGAGTCTTTAGCTTGTTCTTATTATTCTAATCTATTCTATTCTATAATACAGTAAAAATATGACAACATTAATTTTAATAAATATGTTACCAGCGAGAAGATATTACACACTTCTTTCCACTCATATCCAGTCTGTCGTCATATTGGCCACTCAACAATGATGATGCAAAATAGTAAAAAGGAAATATTACATTTACAATGTTTATAATTAGATTATGAACAAACTTACACTGCATCTTTAAGTGCAGCACTCCACGGTGGTACATATGGACTCTCCAGGACCTGCACACCTCCAGGACCCTGAAGCGTGCAGGAAAGATTGCAGCAGACCCCTCCCACCCCGGACACAAACTGTTCCAGACTCTTCCCTCTGGCAGGAGGCTGCGGTCCATCAGGACCAAAACCTCACGCCATAAAAACTGTTTTTTCCCGACTGCTGCTGTCCTCATCAACAAGGCCCCGGACTCCCCTCTCCCCCGTCTACCACAGACTGTCCCCCCACCCCGCTCTACGTTACATTAACGTAAAGACTCCAATCCTGACCCTATGCGTTACATTAACGGACATCCTAGGTCACCTTTGCACAGACTCATATCCGGCACTTTAAAACCTCATGCTGTACATTTTCTCTTTTCTCTTTCCATTATATATTTGCTCTTTGTATTGCACCAATCACAACAAATTCCTTGTGTGTGTTTAACAAACTTGGCATTAACCTTATTTCTGATTCTGGTTCTGATGGCAGGTATAGGCAGGCAGTACTCGAGTTGTAAAAAATAATCAGGGGGGATGGTGGATTTTATCATATGGGGACAGATAATTTGTGCTGATTACAAATAATATAATATATTACAAATAATAGCAGTGACCAAAACACCTGCAGAAATACTGCAGGAATGACATAGCAGCAGTTAAATGCAGCCTTCTGTAAGCTTTAAATATCCACTGGGCTTACATCAAATACATCAAAACACAACAATAAAAAACAGTTTTCTGAACTTATCAATATGACTCTGTCCTTCACAGGATAAGTAAAATGGATCACTGCAAAAACTCAAAATCTTAACAAGAATATTTGTCTTATTTCTAGTTAAAATGTCTCATTTTAGTAAAAAAATATCATTACACTTAAAACAAGACTCATCCCTGGAAAAAACAACAATTTTCACCTGTTTCAAGTAGATTTTCACTTGAAATAAGTAGAAAAATCTGCATGTGGAACAAGATTTTTTTGCTTGTAATGAGAAGATAAATCGTGTCCCACTGGCAGATTTTTCTACTTCAAGTGATTTCAAGTGAAAATGTACCTGAAAAAGGTGGAAATTGTCCAATAAGTTATTTTTCTGGAGTTATTTTTCTGGTGATGACTCTAAATGTTGAAATAGCAGTAAAACCACATTCATTGATGAAATGACATAAGGGATGGAAAGGGGGGATGGCAGTTTTACAGGGGGGATGATTTGGACCGTTTTTATTTCAGGGGGGGAAGCCACCATCCCTCATCCCCCCTCAACTCCAGTACTGGGTATAGGTGAGCATGCCATGTCGTTCAGATGTCAATAAAGCATACACGACACAGGATGCACTCAGTAAAGTACCATTTGCACTTAAACGTGCAGCAAATGTAAACAAATCCCTGAGCTATGGCCGCTGTTTCGTCACGTGATATGGGACGACTTTGGTCAGTTTTGCTGTTTCAGCACCAAAAGGTCGCGGAGAGCTCCAGCTCCAGTCACCGACATTAGGCCCGCTTAGAACCGCGACTAAAGGCTGATTTGTGGTCCCGCGTCACACCAACGCAGAGCCTACGGTACCTGTTCTGAGGCGGAGACGGGCGGCAGCGTCTGCCGCAGCAGCCCCGCCGGCCCGCAGCAGTAGTAGGCGGTAGTAGCCGCCCCCGCGGCCCCCGCGGCCGCCGCCAGGACCTGCAGGGCTCTGGTCCTCCGTGCGGGGGTCTGCGGTGTCCCTGCTGCTCTGCAGCCTCTGGCCAGGGAGGAGGAGAGGAACCTGCGCAGCGCTGCCATGGCTGCACTTCTCTCTGCTGTCGCAACACAGAGGGAAAAAAAGAGAAACACTGCTGCTCCGAGCTCGCGAGAAATGTGGCGGGTAATTCAACTGTGGCTCCGGGGATTGGATGACTTCTGCTAGGTAAAGGTGGAGGAACTGCTCACAATTTGGAATATACATGTTTATCACCAATCCCATTCATTCCATTCCATTCACAGAGTTTATTACAAATAATTTAAAAACACAAATTCTGATAACAATCAATTGAGGTTTGTAAAATGGGACTCCACAGAAGCTAACTGTAGCTTATGAATAGGGGCCCATTACACAGCAAAACTAAATTACACATATAACCAGTACTCGAGTAGTAAAAAAAAATCAGGGGGGATGGTGGATTTTATCATATGGGGACAGATAATTTGTGCTGATTACAAATAATATTATATATTACAAATAATAGCACTGACCAAAACACCTGCAGAAATACTGCAGGAATGACATAGCAGCAGTTAAATGCAGCCTTCTGTAAGCTTTAAATATCCACTGGGCTTACATCAAATACATCAAAACACAACAATAAAAGACAGTTTTCTGAACTTATCAATATGCGTCTGTCCTTCACAGGATAAGTAAAATGGATCACTGCAAAAACCCAAAATCTTAACAAGAATATTTGTCTTATTTCTAGTTAAAATGTTTCATTAAAAAAATCTCATACACTTAAAACAAGTCTCGTCACTGGAAAAAACAACAATTTTCACCTGTTTCAAGTAGATTTTCACTTGAAATAAGTAGAAAAATCTGCCAGTCGAACAAATAGTTTTTCTTGTAATGAGAAGATAAATCTTGTTCCACTGGCAGATTTTCCTACTTATTTCATGTGAAAATGTACTTGAAACAGGTGAAAATTGTCAAATAAGTTATTTTTCTGGTGTTATTTTTCTGGTGATGACTCTATATGTTGAAATAGCAGTAAAACCACATTCATTGATGAAATGACATAAGGGATGGAAAGGGGGGATGGCAGTTTTACAGGGGGGACGATTTTTACCGTTTTTATTTCAGGGGGGATGCCATCCCCCCTCATCCCCCCTCAACTCCAGTACTGCATATAATACATATAATAACCTTATAACCTAAAAAAAAAAAAAGAAAAAACACACAATAAAACCCTGAGACCTCCTCAGATTTCCTATCAAAGATAAACATAATTTATTAAGAAGAGACATATTTTAATAACAATTTTTGTTTTAGTCTCTTTTTGAAAATTGAGAGAAATCCAGACTCTTTTATAGCACTATCAATCTCATTCCAAATATTTGGACCTTTACAGGTTACACTGAAACTTGTACATTTCAGTTTCCTTTTCTTTCCCTTTAAAAGTTGTTTTCCCCTTGTGGTGTGTTCATGAGTGGGAGCATAAATGGGAATGAGATGAGTCTAAACACTACATTGTGGAAAATGTTACACTCAGTAAGTTTCAAAAGCTTATATCCATAAAAAAGAGGATAATAATAATAATAATAATAATAATAATAATAATAATAATAATAATAATAATAATAATAATAATAATAATAATAATGATAATAATAATATTATTATTAATAATAATAATAATAATGGGGCAGACTGACGGATCACAGGGAGCATTAAATTTGCTCCATGATATAACTCGGATCACTTTCTTTTGTAAGATCTGTAATTTGTCAACATAACTTGGATATGTATTACACCATAAAACATTACAATAATTTAAATGAGGCTCAAATAGAGACCGGTACAGAGTTAGGAGAGCTTCAAGAGGAAGAAAATGTATCAGCCTATAAAATAAGCCGACATATTTAGATAGTTTCTTTGATAGTTCATCAATATGATGAACTATCAAGTGAATTTGGCTCATTTATGTTCATACGCAGCCCTAGATGTGCTTGCAGGTGTTTTGTTGGACATTTAACAAACGCAAGAGGCAAGGCAAGTTTATTTTTATAGCACAATTCAACAAAAGATAATTCAAAGTGCTTTACATCAACATTAAAAGCAGCAACACAAGATTAAAAAGTAAATAACAACATGAAATAAAATGATAAGAAAAGAGGTAAAATAATAAAAAGCACAAGTTGTTAAAAAATAAGGGCAGTAGAGTACAGCAGGTAAGTATTTAATTTAAGAGTACACTTCAGTAAACAGTAATGTTTTTAGGCCTGATTTAAAGGAGCTGACAGTTGGAGCAGACCTCAGGTCTACAGGAAGTTTGTTCCACCAGTGAGGAGCAGAATAACTGAACGCTGCCTCACCTAAACTCAAAGGAGTTTAAGGGAGTTTAAGATAATTTGAGGCAGTTTAAGGGAGTTTAAGAGATTTTAAGGGTGTTTAAGATAATTTGAGGCAGTTTAAGGGAGTTTAAGAGAGTTTAAGGGTGTTTAAGGGAGTTTAAGAGGGTTTGAGAGTGTTCAGAATAACTGAACGCTGCCTCACCTTGCTTGGTTCTGGTTCTTGGGAACCACAACAAACCAGATCCAGATGAACCTCAGGGGTCTGGGAGCTTCATAGGAACTAACAGATCAACCATGGATTTTGGTCCAAGACCATTCAGTGCTTAGACCAGCAATAAGATTTTAAACACTGGAAGCCAGTGTAGTGATTTCATGACCGGTATAATATGGTCCAGTTTGCTTGTAAGAGCTGTGTAAAGCCCCAGCGCCGACTCTGCCTCCCGTCTCTCTTATATGCTTTGCCTCAGGAGAAGGAAAAAAAAAGCGATCCCTGCCAGGGCACGTCTCTACCGTGGCCGGACCCGCCCACTGTGGTTTTGCACCTGCCTCACCACCTCAAACCATTTGAGCTTAAACCTCCCGGAGCTTCCTTCACCTGCACTCCGGTGTTTTTTATTCCCGCATCAGCGCCCTGGACTGGCGTGCAGCGTGAGCGCAACTTCAGAGCCGCTCCAGCTGATGAGGACGCAGCGGTGAACCCGGGGGGAAAAAGCTGCTGATCTCGGAGATCTGCTGAGTTCCTGGCGAGAGCAATCCGCGGGGAGGTGTGCTAAGTAACGGAGGAAGGGGAAACATGCAGCAGGCGAAGTGACGGGGACCAGGTAGCCGACTTTACGCACCAGCAGCAGCACAGCAGCAGCAGCAGCAGCGCTCCCTCTCACTGAACTTTACGCAGCGCCCTGGACGCGATGGCTGCGGCTGTGTCCCTGGGAGAAGTTGGAGGCGTCATGCACGGCATCGACACTAGCGTGCACCACGGATCCTACGTGTTCCTCGGCCCTCCGGGGGACAGTCCACCCCTGCTGGGGGAGCACCTCCTACCCGGAGACCGGCTCCACCAGAGCACCACGGCGGATTTAATGCATTTAAAAGGGATTAACAGGAGGAGACAGCTGTACTGCAGAACTGGATTTCACCTGGAAATACTTCCGGATGGCACAGTGAAAGGAACTCGGGACGACCACAGCCGATTTGGTAAATACAATAAATTGCTGTCATAATAAAGAAATAATAAAACGTGAAGTGAAAGTGAAGCAAATCCAATTAGGAGGAATGAAAGGAAAAGTATGCATAACAAGAATGATTTATCAAAAATCTAGTTAGTGCTTATGTTTCACAGAGTTGGATTTGGATGTTTGAACCTCTTTGATTGCACCCTTTCATCTTTGTTATAGCCTTGCAGAACAACTGTGCTATTCTTCTGCAGGTATTTTGGAATTCATAAGCATTGCTGTTGGATTGATAAGCATTCGAGGGGTGGACAGCGGGCTTTACCTGGGCATGAACAACAAAGGAGAGTTGTATGGCTCTGTAAGTACCACCATTGCTGATGCATGTTGCCCCCACATCTTCATTTGTGCCCCTTATAATATATAAAAAAATGTGATCAATGTATCTTTTTCTGCCTCTACACACTCAACCAACACCTCTGTTTTACGCTCTGTCCTTTGTTTTTATTTTTCTCAGGAAAAGCTCTCAAGGGAATGTGTCTTCAGGGAGCAGTTTGAGGAGAACTGGTACAACACATACTCATCCAACGTCTACAAACACAGAGACAAAGAGACACGATACTATGTAGCATTGAATAAAGATGGGACACCAAGGGACGGGACAAAATCCAGACCGCACCAAAAATTTACACACTTCCTGCCCAGGCCTGTGGATCCTAACCGCGTACCGAAGCTGCACAGAGATATCCAGGGACACAGCTGAGACACGGAGGGCTCGTGGTCCAGATCAGGAATAGCTTCTATGAGCCCTGGCAGGCAAAGGAAGCAGACAGAGAGAAGAAGGACGCAGGCGGGGACGAGGCCGATGCCGGCTGGTTGACAGCAGCCGGACCGGCAGGGATAAAGGCACCGGGGCCTCTTGTAGGAATGCACGGGGCCATCTCTCAGGGGCCACGAAGACAGAATGCCCCGACATGAGGGGCTCGTTTGTTCCAGGGGCCGCACCACACCGAAAATACCTGGGACACAAACGGGAAGCGGAGCTGCGTGGTCACAGAGCATCCCCTCTGTCGTCTGCTGGACAGAGATACCAGCCGTCATGGAGTGTGTGGGAACCTGTTATATCGTAATATTATACCTGGGTGCTGCATCAGAGAGTTTTAGGTTGTTATAAAGGACTTTGAAGGATTTTTTTTTTTTTTGGTCATACAAGTCAATACCTGTTTGAAAAGAGCAGAGTGTAAACGTTTATTTATTCAATATATATTTATACAATATATTTATTTATTTGAGAATATATTTTTACAGGTAGAACCATACAACATAGAAAGATCATTAGAAACTTTATCAACTGTATAAACACTGTGCCGATATTCCTTTTCGTTGAAAGAAGCTCAGTCATTGATAAACTGTAATCTGACCAAAATATAAGATTCATAAACAAACTTTAAAATACCCCCCACATCTAGTAGGTAGATTTATGTTTCTTATATTCTATCACAATGTGGCTACTGACGTTCATTTTCTAAAAAACATTTTTTGAATACAATTATTTTGTCCAAACTACTGTTACGTGTGTTGTAAAAGGAATCTGAAATCAACAAACTGAGAAAAATAACAATAAATTACTCAAAATTTGATCAAAATGCCTTTTTTTTTCATCTTGTAGGATCAGAGATGGAGCTGTTTTATTTTCTTATTGTGTCAACCTGTGGTCAATGCTCTCACCGAAAAAGCTTTAACAGACTTTGAAAAGATGTGTACTTAAGTGGTTTACTTTACTTTTCAAAGTTTAAACATATAAACCTGCTTACGAGATGAGTGTTGTCTTCTTTTATGGATGCCATTATGCCGACAGACAAATCGTAGACTTGATGCACGCATAAAACTTCAAAGCCTCACGACAACACGATCAGGGCCAAATAAAATCTGACCTTTAGAGGAGGTCCTGCAACTTTAGCAAATGTATAAAAGTAGAGGTCAGAGCGATAAGGATGAAGTAACCCCTGCATTCGGTTTAAGGATAGTTGTTTGAGGTGTCCCATTAAACACGGCGAGTCAAGGCGGCCGGGACATCGTTAAGTGGGCCTTGTTTGCCTTTTTACCCTTAAAAATGTTTAATGGAAGGATTGCTAATCTTTATTTATTCTTGTTTAATTGTTATTATTTTAAAAATGAGACAATAGCAAGCTCGAGTTTGTTGTGATTAGAATCTAAATTCAATCTTGAATTTTTCCAAAGTCAGCCATGAAAGCTCAGTCTGTGATCTCAGTTTGTGTGTGTGTGTGGGAGAGAGAGAGAGAGATAGAGAGACAGTTAGTCAACCCTGCTGCCAAGTCTTTCCTGTCTGCAGCACATACTGTGGGACTTTCCCCCATGCACACCTTGTACATCAACAAGCTCCTGCCGTCGATTAATGACAGCATCCCAGCATGTATTATAACCTGCACACACGTGGACATCCCCTGTCCACCGAGTAAACAGGCCTATTACAACATGAAAGAGGAAAAAAAAAAATCAGATGTTGTCACTGCTTGTCTGCATTTAGCCTCTTAGGAAAGATACAGAAAAAGTGTCACCGCATGTTGTTGCACTCCGACAGGTCTAAAGTTTCAGTTCAGGGCTTGTCGCCCATGCCTTTGTAGCCATGAAAAGAGACCTTGTGCAAATCCATGAGTGTAACCCCCTCCACTCCACTCCCTTGGACTTTTTTTTTTACAGTCACCTCTCTAAACACATTGGAAATCCTGTCCTGTGATACCCGATGCCCAGAAGTGCTCTTTGGCACCTGTTTAACCCATGTTTTTGGAGTCTAGCTAGTCCCGAGACAGATGCTTTTGTTCCTCCTCCTCCTCCTCCTCCTCCTCCTCCTACAGGTGGTCTGTGGCTTCTGCTGAAAATACTTAAACCTCTCATCCGCACCCACTCTGTCTCACGCGCTTTAGAGGATGCTTGCTGACTTTCGGCACCTCCTCAGCCGCGGCCTCAAAGGCCTCTGGAGGAAACCAGATCAAGTGTGTGTGAGGGGTGTGTGTGTAAAGAGGCATGGGTCCAAGGGCAGGTGTGGAAGTCAGTGATCTTCCCCGTCTATCTTCACAGTCCAGTCAGACAGCGCAGGTGTTCAACACTCAAGGCCTCACACTCTGATCTCAGCCCTGCTGTTTGTGAGCTGAGGACATGACTTTGCAGCGGAGGGAGGAGGAGGAGGAGGGTGGAAATATGGCTGGCTTTGTTGTCTGCCCCCAATTATCAGAGAGCATAATTTCTATATTTAGAATGCTGTGCATGGGAAGGCAGGTGAGGTGCCGAGAGGCTCACCTGTCGCTTTAAAGCCGAGGTCTCTTCTAAGAGTGTGTTTGCACAGAGATGGTGTCTGCAGCTTTGTGTCACTGCAATCCTGCAACTATTGATTTCAGGCTCTTTGTTGTTTGTTTCTTCTTTAGTAAATTGCTGTGCGCACAAATTATTAGCTGCATGTGTGTTTATAGGGATTACAGCAGAAGTGTAAGTATAGCGTTATCCACTCGATACTTTTGGGCTTTTATCTGAGCCCAGAGAGAGATATTCCAGTAAAATCTACAGCCTTTGTTCTCAAATATCATCCAATTATTTGGCCTTCCATCCATCACTCATGTTATATGCCTTGAAAAAAAAATTCTTTAACACTTCCTGCATTGCACTTTGGTTTGAGTCCAATCATTTGAGTGTTGTAGCAAAGAGGATTTTGTGGGCCGACATCCGCAAGCGGCAATTAGACGAGCATGCTCGATTTACTGACACTCCACATCCCAAGCTGTCAGCTCTGCTGGAAAATATGCTCTTCTGTTTGCATCTCCATGGAGATATTAGTAGAAAACAGTGATGTTTAGTCACCGTGCAGAAGAAACAGATGAGGAAGAAGCTCCGTCATTTATGCAGACACCTAGTCTCTCGGTTAACAAGGCACCCACAGGGAGGGAGGAGGAGGTGCATTTGCAGGATCTGGTTTTGACTGACAGTGTTTTTGTTTAACAGAAAGGATTTTGAACACACAGTACCTGGAGGACACTGAAGAATCTGAGCTAGTACAACAAACATGCAACGCCGTCCAATAGACATGGACTGAGGGTGCAGTTAAATGAGATATAGCTAAAGTTATGACGCCCAAGATTTAATTTACTGAAGGATTAAAGGGGTTTTTCAAAGCCCAGTGTCTGGCCTATACTAGATCAGTACATATTAGGCTGATTGATTTATTATTCCTACTCGTTTTTTTTCACCTTACCATATTTGTTCAACAACTTTGTCTACTTTGTTAAAAGGAAGTTAATAGGGAGCCAACCTGACATTATTTAGATATTTGCGGTGACCATCAACTCAAACCATCATAACACAATCCTGCCACTGTATTTGTGACAGCCTCATTCTAGGAGATGGTTCATTTAGCGAGTCACTCAGATCTGTTATGTCACAGACCCAGATTAAATACCCACATCAGCTCTCACATCTTCTTTTACACCCCGATTTTTACATCACGCTGCTTTTGCTTCGCCCCAGAATGGACAGAATTGTATCTGTTTTCCTTCGAACACTAAATGCAACATTAAATCATTGTTCTTTACAAATGTCCCAATGTACCATCAATATTTTCCTAATAGCAATAATTCTGCAGGATTTTACACTTAAGCATATTTCTCTTCTTATACTTGTTATATGTTGAAAGCAGGAATGGATTTAAAAAAATAAAGAGGAAAAAAGTGCACTTCCACTGGTAGTGAAACATCAAGGGGAAAATGATAAGGAAACAAATGTGTGACATCATGTGATTGATAGTCTATATTAAGGTATCTGAAGTGACTAGCAGATGTGAGGGTACTGTGACATCACAGCCCCAGATGAGAGTAGAAAGCTCACACCCAGGGCCACATGTGTCTCTGAATATCTACTCCAATTTCAAAAGAGGCACACCCACAGAAGAGGGGGAGGAGTTAAGATGCTAACACCACCTACTTAAACCAGCTGCTGTGAAGAGAGCTTAAAAATGTGGTTAAAAAGGTATTTTTGAGTAAAACATGTCCCAGTTTAATAAAGAAAAAATGAAAAATGTGTTTCTGTTAAAAGAGAAACAGATAAAGACAAAAACAACCATGAGAATCAGTCTGTAATTTAAATTTTTTTAAATTCCACCAGCATTTCTTTGGACCCCCTCCTCTCCGTCGGGTACATCTGCTGACCAAACCAGTGTGGGAATCCCTGCAGAGCTGCCATACCACCCCTTCCTCCTGCCCTTGTGTCCACATTACAGCGTCACAAATTAGGTCTTGACATTTGGACGTGATAATTGCGCCCTGAAAAGCATGAGGCATCAATTACCCTCTCAGCACCGTGACAGGTTATCCCTACAGGACAACATTTCTGTGCTGAACCGACGGATAGTCCCGCCAGGGCGCACACAACACAGTCTGGAAAACTCAAAAAGAAATATAGGTGGATTTCCAGGGTATGTCGGAGGTTACTTCTTCCAAAAGGAACAGAGTCCTCTGGTTTTCTGGCTCTGGTGCTGCCGGACAGTTTGATCGCAGACGGCGTGCTTAGATCTTAAGGGTCAGAAAAAAAGGACTATTGGTTCACTTCCATCGACTCATAACATTCTTTTAAACTTTGGAAGTAATTCAATCAGCAGTGAAAACAGATTATCAGTGGAACATACTCACAAATGTCATGGCAGATGTTCAAATATGAGTTTGCTGTTTCTCCAAACTCAAAAATATTGTAAAAATTAACACAATGTCGCATATAGGTTTCATAAAAATCACATGGATTCATTATTATTGTGGAGAAACAATTTTAAGATAGATTTGAAACAGATGCCCATTAAAAATGTAATTAATTATCTACACAATTATCTACACATGGACACAGAGTCCCATCAGAATACACGTACAGATCCAGGTTAGATCACTTTGTTTAACCCCAATGGGACGATGAGAGTCTGCATCCACGATGAAAGCTCTGTCAGGTCCTTTTAAATTATCACGTCCACAAGTTTCTGGTTAAAAGAGTTGGCCTAATCTGTGTAGGTGTTACAAGAATCAACCAAGACAACAAAACTCTGACAAAATTTGGGACACTGAGTGATACGGAGAAAGAAAAACATCCCTCCCCTCTTCATCAACAGATTACCTCACTGTGTGAAGTCAGGATTTCACTTGAGCATGTTTGTCTTGATACATCATACCAAGCATAGTTGTCTGTTTTGACCATGGAGCCAGTAAAAGGCTGTGAGACGCTCCTCGGCCTGCTAAAGAGTATTATGGAGGGGGACTGTACTCTCGCGCTGCCTACCAGTGAAAGTGGAAATGGGCTTTGTTGCCCCTCAGTCAGGCGGAAAATTGCAAACCCATTTGTCATTGTGTGCCAAGATGCAGAGGTCAGTCAATAGATTCCTGACAAGCCTGCAGAATCAAATGTTTTTCCAAGGCCTCACCCTTTCACACCTGCACCTCCAGGTAAAATAACAAAACAAGGGAAGAGGAAGAGAAAAGAGGGCTTAGAGTGAGCGACTAGAAGACAGGGGAGAGAAAAACGATATGTGAGAAGAATTCACCATGCAACCCTGCACTTTTATTGATGATTGCAGCTCATTTGAACCCTGTATGCACGTAGCTCACAGTGGCACATGAAACACCGGTTTCTGGCCAACGTCCAAAATTGGGAATACCTTTAATTATTTCTGTGTGTGATCACAGAACATTCTTGCAGGCTTAAAAAGATTTTATTTTCCTCTCCCTGAAAACCACAACCACTCGATCGGAGATATTAACGGTAACACTTGAAACATTTGCAGCTTGTTTGACTGTTCACTCCTGCGGAGACAGTTTCCCAGAGCACCGATTTGAACAGTTTGTGTCTAAGTGCAGAAAATAAGGTTTCATGTCTGACCTCTGCAGGCACCAGCCGAGATTTCTAGGCTCTGCTGTAACCAACAGATATCCAGATGTTTTATACTCCGTCAGACTTTCTGTTTGGTTTACTGTGACATTATTATCCACTGCTTGGACCATAATAAACATTAAGTAAATAACGTACCGGTAATAAAAAAACATTAGTATGACAGTAATATAACTCTCGTCCCTTGTATATTCATAAACAGGTGTTTGGATGAATAGTTAATATGGTCAATTTGAAGTCATAACTGAAACTTGTTAGGTTTATTACTAAATACAACATAAATTTAGCATAACTGTGTTTACACTGTAAGGAATTTGGCAGCAAAAAAACAAGATAAATGACTCAAAGCAATTTACAGCAAAAACAAAGCAAAGGAATTTAAAGTGAACAAAATGTGTTAATATTGCTTAAATCTAAGTTAGCTCGAGAGACATGTCATGGCATGTGTACTATAGTTCACGTTTGTCCGTCTGGCATGTGCTACTTTCTGCTCACATGCTTGAATTGCGGTGAAAGCTCATTAATAAGACACATTAGCAGCTCCTTTGATATCACAGGTACAACATTCATGCTGATGCTATACATTTAATAGTGGAAAAGCTTTTTTTCATTTTATAGAGACAGCATTGAGTAATTGTAGATCATTTAAATATATATGGTTCAAACAGGAAATCCCCAACTTATAATTTCAGAACCGTCATCACATACAAACGACTGCATTAGCGGTTAACCAAACTTAAACCTCAATGTAACGTCGAAAAACAGGACTTTGACTTGGATTGACATGAAGCGGGTGTGTTATGTAATAGTGTTGTGGAGTAATGTGTGCCTGCAGATGTACCTACATGTAAGCAGTGTCAGCAACAACCGCTCTGTGAGGTTACAATTTCATCGGCTTTAATTACATACAAAGCAGAGCGGTACTTTGAGCTAAATACTGATGTCAGCATCACAGGAGGTACGAAAGATGGACGCAGCCATCCGATGTCGAAGCAGCTGTTGGTACCGGTGTTGTGCCGTATTCAGCACCCCTGCCGTGAAAAGCACCCCCTCGTATATTCAATGATAAGTAGACCAAGAAAAAAAAAAAACACACTGACACTTCAATATATTTATATATACACACTCACACAAACACATACTTAGGAGTTTATATTATATATATTTACAAATATTATGGAAGACAACACAGTAAGCAGGCTATTAATTAATGACATCAATAACCATTTACCCGATTTTTGTTATCTGTGACTGTGATTGTGGGAAAGTATGACTATTGTGGAATCCATGAGCGCATTTAAACATGAATCATTAACACAAAACTGGACGCTAAACAGAACGTGACACGGAATGAGAATATAAATTTTGTCAGACGAGGGGGTGCTTTTCACGGCAGGGGTGCTGAATACGGCACAACACCGGGGTATGACAACTGCAGAACAAGTATAGGCGCACAATAAGAAACACTTTTTTCTCCATGAAAACACGTGATTTATTTATTATCACAACGTTGTTGTTAGTAGATAACCTAATGCTCCTGCTTCTTTGGGGGTCTGGAAGACCAATTTAAAGGAAATTCATGTATCTATTTAATGAATTATGATCCAAACAGTCACTTCTGGCCCTGAAAAGCCCAAGGCAACAACCAAATACAAATAATGAGGCTTAAAAATTGTGGTTAATTATTTTATAGCCGACCATAGCGGTGCCAACCAACCAATGAAGCTGACATATTTATGTCAAACACATGAAACGTTTACATCGTAGCTGTTACAAAGCTTTTGTTGAACCTGGATATGGTTTAAAAGGTACTATTTATGGGTCAGCATCATCTCAATCTAGCATCTCTTACTTTACCTCCAGGACATCAAACCCTGGCTGTTCCCCTGAACGTCTTACTGTATATCCACCCTTTTCAGTCCCAGAGAAAACGCTAACATCCTTAACTCTGCCACCTGAGTGGAACACGTGACTCGCCAGTCCTTCACTTATCTAACTTATAATTCGCAACTTTTATTGGTATTTACAAACCCTTTTTTCAGGGGCGGGGTTCAGGTGTACCTTGTACCTTCGACAAATCACTGCACACTTGCATCACCTGGACCAATCATCGTAAAGTGATCTTCTATTGACGAGTCTCTGTTCAGGTGTATCCCAGATGGTTCCCAACATGCCAGAACAGTTTGTTTTTGTTTTTTGTTTTTTTAAACACTTAATAAAAGCAGTTCTGTGACACAAAGCAGATGGGACCTGCTATCTTTACTTAAAAGGGCTGAGAAAGAGTTCCTGCACAATCCACAGACTACGCTCTCCTTTTGTGTTATGGTCTGTCATTTTAAAAATGTTTCAACGTGATATTTGTGTGATGTGCACAAAATTAACAAAAATTTATCCTGCATATGATCCATACATCAAACCAGGACAGAGAAATGTTTGAGAGGATTTGCATCCTGTGAAATCCCAACATTTTTCACTTTAAGTATTCCTCAAATTAAACAAACAAAATTAGTTATCTTTCGAATAGGAATTTGTTCAATAGCTGTGAGCAGATGATCTCTCATGACGAGGCTGCTCCAGTAGGAGTAAACAAGGCTTTGCCTTCCAGTAAAATAATCTGTACTGTAGCTTTTTCATAGCTATGTTGTACAAATCACAGGGCTAAACATGAACAAGCCCCGGCGAGTCACAAGGCCCCAAGAGTGCAGCTCCAGTCCCAATTTTTCTGAAGACTAGAGAACCATCTGAGCCGGAGGAATCAATGTGAGTGAATAGACCTGTTATCTGCTGCACTACGGATGCTACATTCAGCCTTAACTATGTCACATATGCATTGTGCATGTGAGTGTAATATAAAAGCTGAGTAAGCACTCATGAAAGTAGTTTAAACAACTATGGGTAAGATTTTAACCTATCACATCGAGTGTTTGAAAAATGAAAACAGGACGTACAGCGACTTTTTTTGGTGTGTGAGCTCAGTGCAGCTTTGGCTGCTCTTGCTGTGATCTCTGGGAGTGTGAGCGGGGTAAAGCATGGGGAACTTCAAACAGAGCTGCAGCAGAGCTCAGATCCTCCTCCACAGTCATAACTTTGAGTGCTTCTGAAAGAAGGAAATCCCCTGACCGAGAAAGACAGATCAGGGCTGCAGAGGCAAGGAGTTGTGCCGTTTAACGGAGCCAACCCACAGACCCCACCTTTACACGCCAGGACACAACTGGACCAGATCTGCAATGAAAAATACAATTGTGAGATGCTGTTAACTTTAAGTCAATAAATAAATAAGAGTTTATTTATTCAGTTTAGAAATTATACGTTTGAAACAGTGTGCAAATATGCAAGTGTCCATCACTACACTTAAATCTACTGTACATAAAAAATACTGGTGACATAAATAAAATAAGGAAAGAAGAATTGGGAATAATACAAATGAGTTAACATGCACAGCATATGACTAATACTATCAAATTATCTTAATTAAACTAAAAAGTAAAAGTAAGTTTTCCGGCCTGAATCATTCTCAAGCCACCCCGACTTCTCATTTCCCGAGTTTATTTTAGATTCAGAGATTAAGCACTAAGAGGCTCGAGCAAGTCTTTATTGATCTGATGCAAATCTTCCTCCAGGATCAAAGGAAACGTGAAAAACCAGAACACAAAGCTACAGCAGGTGATGAACTGTGACAGCCGTGCGATATTCTGCCTGGATGTGGTGATTTTTATTATGAATCTGTGAAATTAGTGAAGTAGATTCAGTCAACCTGTCACTAAATCATAATGCCACCATCTGAATACTGATAAGCACTAAATGTAATAAATGTAAAGAATTTAAAATGTGCAGAACTAAAAAAATATGATCACGGATGCTCAAAGTGATGAAATAAAAGAGTAAACCATTTTTAAATATCAAAACATCCAAAATGATTCCACAACCTACATCACATCACAAAGGTCTGATTTAGTTACGTAACTATAAAATGAACCTTTGACACAATTATTGGCAACCTCCACAAATATTTTGTTGTTGAACAACAAAATAACCCCTAACGCTAGATTCATAATACACGGTTTAAAGCTTATTTTCACATGGAAGATCAGAGGCATATCAGTATTTGGGAGGACACTGATAATGATTGCATGAACCTGTCAAAGGCGTGGATTGCACAGTTGGCAATCAAATTAAATATCTAACAAACTAGACATGTTGGACGAGTGTGCAGTGGAGAGGATGTTGACTGTGTGTTGACTAAAGAAACAGCCAAAAGCCCCTTTTAAATTATTGGACAACTCTTGTTTATTAGCCCAGTTTAACGTGTGACCTGTCCTTTTGTACATGAAATGATGTTGGGTGGAGTGTGGAGCTGGCCCCACTCAGCAGCTCGCCTCACTTCACGGGTCAGGTCTGATGCAGACAGGACTCCTGTTACAGTAGGACGGTACAGGACGGTGCAGGATGGACTCGTGGGAGTCATAGATAACGAGATGAGGAGATCTGTGAGCTCCTCATCTTCCTCATCTTAAACACGCCTAATCTATTACAACACAAGTGTCTCCAGGATCTTTCCAGAGACCCAGAACATGAACCCCGAGCAATTATTACATTAACGATGGCAGGTAAAAACTCCCAAAGTGGGAGAAAACCCTGTTGAGCCGCATTTTGTAATAACGGTGCATTTTGTAATAAACGTCCAAAATGTAATAACTTTGTCATTTCAATTTGTAATAAAGCCGCATTTTGTAATAAACTGCCGCATTTTGTAATAAACTACCCCAACGCATTTTGCAATAAATGTTGCCGCATTATGTAATAAGTTATTACATTTTGAGAAGATTATTACCAAGATTTATTGGGCTATATAGCTCTAAGGGAAATTGCATAAAAAACAACAAAAGTCACTATTTTATAAATTCATTGTTAAACAAACAACAACAATAATAATAATATTACCACAATAATACCAAAAATAATAATATTATTACATAATGCACAATGTTATTACATTTCCTAGAAAATAAAAAAGTTGACAAATTCATTTTATAATAATCTTCTCAAAATGCAATAACTTATTACATAATTTGGCAACATTTATTACAAAATGGGGCAGTTTATTACAAAATGCAGCTTTATTACAAAATTAAATGAAAAAGTTATTACATTTTTGGACGTTTATTACAAAATGCACCGTTATTACGAAATGCGGCTCAACAAACCCTTAAGCCAAACAGTAGCAAGGAAAAAGTCCCCTTTAAGATGGAAGAAACCTAGATTGAGATTGATGAACAGAGAGAGGAACAGAATATGGTCAATGGTACTAGACACGACTGTATGAACAGGTGCAGACAGCAGACACTGGGGTGGTCAGACGGTGGTCACACCTGATTCTAATTAATGATCGTCATCAGCTTGTCATCAAGGTCTAAACTGGACTGCAGCTCTCTAGGACCAGGGTTGCCTTCCCCTGATATAGACAGAGGGAGAAAAGCACTGAGGTGGTCAGAAGGGGGGACTGCAGGTCAGCATGCAGCTCCCGAAGCTCTGGCCTGCAAACATGCACAGCAGAGAAAATGACACAACAAACTACAAGAACAATGGAGAACAGTAATTGTTATGAGATACTTATAATCAGTTATTGTGGATTGAGCTGATAAAATGAAAGAGAAGAAGAGGAGAGAAGGGGGAGTGATGGGCACCGCTCAGCGGATCATGTCTGTTTTCCCCTGCAGCGTAGCTCTATAGCAGCAAATCTACAACAAAGCGATGTTTAAGACGAGAGTTTACACTAACTAGAGGTTTAGTAACAAAAGGGGGCCGTGCCTTTGCGGTGCTGCCCCTAAGCTGTGGAGTAGCTTGCCACTAAATATTAGATCTGCTCAGACCCTAGAGGTTTTTAAGTCATCTTTGAAAACGTATTTCTTTTCATTGGCTTTTGGTGTACGGTGAGTAGTGGCCTACATCTGTGGTTACTGTGAGAAGTGATTGTGCACTTTGTGTGTCTGTCTGTTTGTTTGTTGTCTATTTTCATTACTATTTTAATGATCACCCTAGTACAGGGGTCGGCAACCCGCGGCTCTAGAGCCGCGGGTTGCCGACCCCTGTACTAGAGCCGCATGTGGCTCTTTAGTGCTGCCCTAGTGGCTTCTGGAGCTTTTTCAAAAATGTTTGACCTTTTTTTTCCTTTTTTTCTTCTTTTTTTCTTCTTTTTTCATTTTTTCTCTTTTTTTCTTCCTTTTTCCTTTCCTTTTTGATCTCGACATTTAGAGATTTTGACTTTTTTCTCGACATTTCTACATTTCTCTCAACATTTCCACTTTTTTCTCGACATTTCCACTTTTTTCTCGACATTTTGACTTTTTTCTCAACATTTCTCCTTTCGCCATTTGCCTTCATTCTAAGGCTTATACAAGACTTTTCATTCTTTGCGGCTCCAGACATATTTGTTTTTTGTGTTTTTGCTCCAATATGGCTCTTTCAACATTTTGGGTTGCCGACCCCTGCCCTAGTACATTAGCGATTTTATTGTTTCTGTACTTTGTGTTGTATTTTTTTTTTTTTGGTATTGTTTCATTTTAATGTATACTGTACAGCACTTTGGTCGACCTCGGTTGTTTATAAATGTGCTAATAAAATTGACATTGACATCGACATAGTAAACAGAAGGAAGGACCAAAAGGTTTTCAGTTTGGTTTTAAAGGTGGTGGTGGTGTCAGCCTCTTCAACCCAGATTGTAAGTTGATTCCATAGTAACGGTGCCTGATAGCAGAAGACCCGTCCTCCAAATCTAAACCTGCACCCTGAGAATTGAGAGCTGTATTAGGGACCCAGGGCGCCAAGGGTGCTCATTGCATCAATGTTTTATCAAAATTAAAACCCAATGTACCACCAGCAGCTAATGCAGTGACCATCACTTTTCATGTGTAGGAACCACTGAGGACAGCAGTTCTCACTACATGTTTGGAAACCACAAAGAACACTGTTTAGGGCATTATATAGTGCATAGGGGTTGATTTCAGGCAGCCTCTTATTTGTCTTAGAAAGTTTTTGTTGGCAATTATTCTTTATGTGACTTTCTTTCAATAGTCTCTCCCCCCTCATCCAATTCAAGAGCTCGGTGCCACCAAACCACTGATGTGTACCTCACCACCATGCTGGAAGAGAAGTTACTTAGCAGGAGAAATGATTGCTTGTAGTATGCATTAAGACTGAAAAGAGTCGTTCACAGTTCAGTGAGTGGTATAATAGGAACACGCAGATTAGCAGTTGTTGGACACTGAGGGGTTTTGATGAGGCTTTAGGCCTCTTCCTCCCTTTCCTCATGGTTGCATACTTCTTCACGTCCCAGTAACTAATCATCATACAGATCTGGGCTCGAAGAGAGCAACCGAACACAGAGGAAATATCATATTCTTTCTAAAGGTTTGGTTTACCTGGGCTCCTCAGGATCATTTCCCACGCCAAGAAGATGCCAGCCCACTTTGGTCAACGGAAACTAGACTGAAAAGCTTTGAGGCTCAGCACAACAGCTGGGCGAGTCTTTCACATGCTGAATGATTTGATGGTTTCCTTTTATTTAATTGGCATAAAATGAATTTTTCAAGCTGGCACATGTCTCTCTCGGATCAAGATATGCTTTTATTTTATTCTGATCGTAAAAGGGAGTTAAAAAAGAAAAAAAAACTTGTCATGTATATGTAAAGTAGAATTTGTAAGTGAAAGTTCAAATTATGTAAATTAAAAAAAATTAACAGAATTTCCCATTAAATGAAATGGGCCATGAAAGGTTGCAACCCATCTCTCGGATAGCCGAAACACACCTGCTCGGAGGGATCAAAGTGCTTCTCCCTGCACATTAGGAAAATACAGGGGACTCATTTCAAGCGCTCAAAGTGCCACATAGATGCTAAGCCACACATTCCCCCTGTCAGAGGCAAACAAAGACAGTTTTCTGTAAGGTGGAAGGCATGCCATTTCCCTAACATGCCTCACCTGTGGTGACCAATCACAATAGCACTTACAATCCCAGGCCCTGAAGGAAGATAGTTGAGGGTTTATGTTGTCATTGGTGGGTGTTTTACAATCGGGTGTGATACGTCTTGCAGGTAATGTTTATTTTCTCAGGGACTACCTCATTCCTTTGGTCTGACCCAGAAAGATGGCATGTGAAATCATAACAGCACTGCATATTTAAATGTCTGTGGAGCAGCAGCCGTCACACATTAATTCACTTTCTGACATGTTTCAAACATCAATACGTCTCTCTGAGAGTTGGGAAATGTAACATTTAGCAACATCTGAAACCAGGCAGCGCTGGGTAGCAGAGGCCTGGCTCTGCCGTTATTTGGATTTGCTTTTTAGTGACATTATACTTTTCGAAGGTTCAAAAAGTGGCTGCACTAGAACCACATTGTGTTGCCTTATTTCGATGATCTTTGGTTGGTTGGTACACTTAAACAAAGCAGTGTAGGCACTTGTTCAGGTCGGTGGAGGAGACTAAGATCTCTATACTAAAATAACACTAAAGGTTTTTTTTAGCATGTGGACAGCAAAACTCATTGTATAATTTCATAATGCCCTTAACTGCTGCTTTTTTTCAAGCTGACACCATTTACTGAAGTCTCCATGAAACTTCAAAGAAATCGAGCACTTGCTCCGTCTTCCACGATGCATGCATAGTTCTTTGTGTAGTTGGTTTGATGGGGTGATGATATCCATCCCAACCCACATTTTCAGTGAGATGTGGCTTATTTGAGCTACATCCAGGCAGACACAGTTGGTATTATTTTCTCTTTTAGGCACAATCTTGTCACACATCATGCATTGAGCTGGCGCATTGCTGAGAACACTGAAGTGATGTAACAGGTAATAAATCTGTCAACGATCATGTCATAGTTCTTCCATCACATTGTTTAAGGTCTAAGATCAACGGTGGAGGAATTTTGTTCACACAGGCAACCTCCAGTGCAGTGCACCCAAAAGCAAATGTGATATCAGAATTAGTTACAAACAAAATAAATGGATCAGATCATATTACAGTAGATTCTGAATTTTCTACCCGGATTTAAAAACATTTGACATGGTAATGATCAGCCATTCTGTTTTATTTCCCTCCTGAGAAGTTGGTTGGAAAAAGTGCAAAAAGTTAAATTCAAAATGTTTTACGACTATAATCTAATAATATAGGACATAAAGACATTTCTGGTCTGATCAGAGTAAAGTACCACTGTGAAAGGCTCCACTGTGGAGCTTCAGTCCTACCGTTACCACAGCTGTATTATGCAGTCAACTTCCAAAATATAAACAACAGTATGCAGAATGCAAATAAATACACAAGCTGAAGCATTTGTTAAGTACCGGGATGGTGTGCTACTTCAGTGAAAATGTTCGATGTGCAAATGACCAGTCTTATAAATGAATGTTTGTTTATTTGGAGTCGAGTGATCTGAAGGACTTGTCAGGTTTGGTTCTGGGTAGTGGCTGATCCAAAAGGACACTATTAAACCATAAATTAGAAGAACATTTGTTCAAAAAGGAAGGCAGGGACCATTTTACTTCCTGTGCAACTCAAAAGACACAGCATGGAGAGAAGGGCAGAGAAAATTAAACCTTCCAAGATGCTTGAAGAGTTTTATTCAAAGCTTCCTACATGGGTACAAAATCCATGTGCATAAACGGATCGGGACTCTATAGATATGGAAGTACTTGGTTTCATGCTACCTTTGGGTGAGTTCTGCAACGATCCCGTACATGTGTTGTGAGAGTTTGGTTTCACAGGCCTACTTTATTGTCCACATGATGACTGAAGAGACAATAATGAAGATAATTAAACAAGAAAACGCCTTCACAGCCCTCCATGTTCATTGAAAGCCGAGTAACATGCAAAAGTATTGTCCGTTCACCCTGCTGTGTTGTTGTAGGACAGAGAAGAGAAGAAAAAAGCTGATGACAGGGTACTTTCATGTTAGTTATCGCGCCATCCTATCATAGGGATCTAGATGGGGCAGACAAAGTACCACCAGGTCCCGTAGCTCTGAGCAGAGTTTCATCTGTTTCATCATTCCTCTTTGTTTTTGCTCTTCAGGAGAGATGAGAGGTTGGTGGTCCATGCACTTCAAGACCACAGGGAAATAAGCAGAGGGAGCCATAGTGACAGATAAGTCGAGTCTTATTCAAGAGGGCGCATCTGTGTATTTTGAAGAACTATGAAATAAAGGCCTGGATGAAAAGAGAGAAAGAAACGCCCTGATAAACCACACACACATCGTCTCACGCAACACTTCCAGGAGAGAGATAGCGTGCTCATCTCTGAAATGTCCCTCGAGGTTTAAGAGGGTACATGTGAGGATGCAGGCAATGGGCTCAAAAAAAGCACATCGTGATCAAAAATAAACATTTTCAGAGACAAACTAATTCTCAGCTGACTTATCAGTGTTGGTGTATCGCTGATTGTGACTTGGAGCAGAGACAGCAGCTTTCATCTCAGAAAGTACTGACTCGTGTCGCCTCTTTTAGCCCTGCAGCATGCGCTGATGTTCTCAGATGTCACCAGATATGTATCACTCACAGTCAGAGGCATTAACTTTTGTCTGGTGAAAAGCACAAGAAAGAGATGTTATTGTAAAATCCATATCTATTGAATTGAAACCAAAAATCCAATCCATGTAGCCATTATCTATTTCCTGTTTAGGGTCACGGGATCTGCTGGAGCCTATAGCAGCTCTCTGCAGGTGAAAGGTCACCAGTCCACCGGGGCCCATACACACTCACTACCAATTAACCTGCAGACCCCCATAAAACATAGCTGAAAGTGATGGTTTGGGGAAGACTAAAGTATTCAAACAATTAAGGGTTTAACCAAAGAAGCAACATTTGTCTTCAGGGTCGAGTCCAATACTGAAGTAAGTTTAGTCGCAGTTCCCCGAGTGATCACTAGGGGCTGGCTCCAAAAGCAAGTCAATCTCCATTGACTCCCATATTGAAAGGTCCAGTTTTCTGGCAGAAGTGATCACATTTACAGCCTGGTTACAAAGTCAGCCCGACTAAAATAGCTAACTTAGATGCTGGACTGTTCCAGACAAAGTTTCAAAGTTTATTTAGACGGGACAATACATATTAATTAACACTACATTAAGCAGTGTAAATACACCGGGTTTTAGCAGAAATGCTAGTTTCCACCCGCAGTCCCCACAAACAACCAGACACACTCACACTCGCACCTACGGGCAATTTAGAATGATCAATTAACCTAGCATGCATGTTTTTGGACTGTGGGAGGAAACCGGAGTACCTGGAGGAAACCCACGCAAGCACAGGGAGAACATGCAAACTCCACACAGAAAGACCCTGCTGGGCCTGGGAGTCAAACCGGGAACCTTCTTGCTGTGAGGCAACAGTGCTAAACACTAAGCCACCGTGCTGACAACTTCCAGGCCTGATTGTTGCTCACATTTGGTGCTACACATTACACAGCGAAGAGACACTCTTCAGAAATCTTTACGAGTGACGTAAAAGGAGGTATCGTGCAGGTCTTCTTCAATAGTCGCTCCTTTAACTTGATCTTGCCATTTTAGCCTCATTGCCATCCTTGGAGCCACAATGATGGCACGGTAAGCATTTGTTCATGTCAAGGCAAGGATATAAATGAAGCGTGCGCAGATCTCTGCTGAAACTGAAATTAAAGTTAACCAAGCAGTTCAAACCTTCATGTCCACACAATCAAAACAAATTTATGTTGAGACCAGACCAACATGTGGGTTTTCGATTTTTGGACAATTGAATGAAGCCTTGGTTACAAAATGATTATTGTACACTATTGCAGACCTGTTGAGTATTTAAGAATTAAGGTACACATACAACTTGGGGCAAGTCATACGTCAGGTGAACTAAATTAATGTCAGTTTCCACAGATACAAATGAACAAATGAACCACAATCTGAAGCAAGTGAGAAATATCCAAACGGTGGGCCACTTCCAGAAAATTATATTTGCTAATTATCAGAATCAGAATCAGAATCAGAATCAGCTTTATTGGCCGGGTTCGAACATTGTCCAACAAGGAATTTGACTCCGGTAATTTTGCTCTTTGGTATTAAAAATAAACAATAAACAAATAAACAATAAATAAATGTGGTATTTCTATGTACAGTATAAACATTTTAAAGGTGCAGCAGTTTGAGGTAGTGAGAAGGACAGTTCTGAATAAAAATAAGAATAAGTATAACCTATTTACAATTTTAACAGACAAATTATACAAAAAATACAAGAAAAGAATTATACAAAAGAAATACAAAAGTGAGAGGTGCAGCAGAGTGAGGCAGACATGATTATTCAAGAGGGTACTAGATGATTTTTTTTATTGCACGTGTTTGGTTACTCTGAGACTATAACTGCAAACCTAATCCCCAAAACGTTGGGATGCTGCGTATAATGTAAATAAAAACAGAATGCATGCATTGATGATAGATAGATAGATAGATAGATAGATAGATAGATAGATAGATAGATAGATAGATAGATAGATAGATAGATAGATAGATAGATAGATAGATAGATAGATAGATAGATAGATAGATAGATAGATAGATAGATAGATAGATAGATAGATAGATAGATAGATAGATAGATAGATAGATAGATAGATAGATAGATAGATAGATAGATAGATAGATAGATAGATTGTGAGTGGCATCAGTGCTGACTCTGAAACGGTGCCTGTTTCATATTTATAGATTCATCCCGGGGTGATAAATTTGGAACACGATGCACTAAAGTCAACTTTTATCACTCTTTATTTATGTGCTGTTTGCTTTCACATTCAGAACGGCAACTGTTACCCGAAGCATAAAAAGTCACACACACACACACACACACAGAGGAAACCCAGGGTTTTCCTGACGTGTCTTTCATTGTCCCGAACACAGCGTCAGACGCCGCAGTCTCCAGTGGCAGAGATGGAATTCTTGCATAAAGAGATAAGGACCGACTGTTGAATGTGTCGGAGCATGGGGCCCCCGAAGGTCCTGCAGAATCTGATGTCCATGCACTTTTTTTCTCCTGCACTCTGGACATTTTCTCAGCAGTATGATGTTACATATGAGGAAAAACGACATCTTCATCATCAAGCGCTCTTTTTTTTCTCCCTCTCGTTTGAGAACCAAATGGTATCTCACTTATGTTTGTGGGTACGACGAGGCAAAATGTCAAACACTCTCGACCCACAGCCTGCGAAATCGAGAATTGTCTAAATGAGAATAGACAGGAGCTGGTATTTTTAGATGACCTATACACATCGCTGGCTATTTTTGCTGGCAGCCTCTCTTTGGTACACTGACCTGCGACCTTTTAGGTTCTGACTGAATTTTAGGAAGGGGCAAAGAGCACAAAGTGTACCGAAGTACATCCCTGAAAGTGCAAGTGTTCCAGGGTGAGAGTTTGTAACCTGCAGTGGCTGCAGGCAAGCGGGGTCACAGCCCACCCATGGGGGAGGGAAGAAGGGGTCACAAAGGCTGGCGAGAATGCAGGATCCCAGATAGACCTTCGGGAACTCAAACACAAATCGCAGGAAAACATCAGCAGACATACTGCAGGGATAATTATTTTTCTAGGATTAATACAGCGGTTTGGAGACCCAGTGATTAGATCAAGCTGATTAAATGAAAAGAGCTTTGAATCTAAAATATCTTGAGGGAGCACGAGTAAGATTACAATACAGACAAAGGTGGTAACACAGATGACAATGGACAGACTTAATTGCAAAGACGTACCCCGGGAAGAGAGGGTTATAGGATCTCTGAAAAGACGGCCATTGTTCGTCATCTCCGGTAAAGCGACTTTGAGAGGAAGATGTGATCGCAGTCGATGAAAGTGGAGAGCAGTGATGCATGAGTGAAAAGCGCCTCATGTCAAATATAACTGGCCAACCCTGAAAAACAAGCTAGCAATGTCTGATTTGATTCCCTCCTGTTTGGCTCAGGTTACTTCCTGTCTGCTTTAAGCATGTTTGCTATAACAATGAAGCTCCCAATGATGGGATGTTTGTGCTTTACCTACAAGAGAGCCGAGTTTAATTAATGATCTTTCATTTCCTTTTTTAAGTGAAATGTGTCGATTCATTCAAAGCCCCTGAAGCACAATATTCCAAACAGCTGAAAGTTAGGGAATATGTTTTATCCACTTTCCGGCCAATTCCTCACATACTGCTCATGTTGGGGTTCAGCTGCAGCCGGCAATGACTTCCCTTAGCTTAGCATGAAGGCTGGAAACAGCTGCCTTTGCTTTGGCCCAAAGTAGGGAGGCTCTCTGGATATTGAATGTAAGCCTTCTAGTGGCTCCATGCGTCTACACTTTTGTAGATTTGCCTCCAAAGTGGTCCCCTTATGTCAAATTAACATTGTCTTTAGAAACGTCTACCAAGCTACCGAGTTCCCAATTACAGAATTTAAATAATGAGATACGATGCAGCAAAGACAGGAATCCAAGGTACATTTAATGCAAAAAATAAATAAATGCATATTAAAAGCCTTTATTGCAATGACTAAATGTGACCATCTGACAGGAGGTGAATGAGAAACCAGCAGCAATAAACAGTTTTAGATGAAAATAATTTAACTTTGGAACATTAAAGTGTATACAAGCCACTTCTTGAAGACCCCTAAATTAAATTAAGAACCTGTTAATAAACATCCTTTTTAGGCTCCTTGATTAACAGTCTTGTTCGGCCGTTTTGTGACATTTGAAAAGGACCATGTGCATCCTTTGTGCTGCACTTAAAACTAGTTATAGACAAATATGAGAGTGGCAGTTTCTCCTTTATTAGCACTTTTTGGGTGTGATTTGACTAAGAGTGTCAAACAGTGCCATGGTGTCAGTTTCTCCATGTGAACTCTGCTCGTCTCACAACACGTGCCACAAAAAACAGACATGGAATTGTGATGGCATACAATGTTTTGTTTTTTCTTCAGTTCCAACTTTTGGGGGATGTCGAGTTGTTTAATACAACATTTTTTACCATCAGAATTCTTTGTAGGTCTCTGTTTTATGTGGCATGTGTTCATTTGACTGATATAGTGACAGTGAATCATACATTTACTTGATTTGTACTTCATTACAAAGCTCAGAGAACTAAATCTCTGTACAAGCTTTGCATAAGGCTTCTCTCTTGGAGAGTAAACTTTCAAGTGGCATTTACGAATTTAGTTCTGTATTTTAAAGCTTAACAGGGGTTTCCTAAAGCAATCTGGAGATCTGGCTTCATCACTCTATTTATGAAGGCAGATTTGTGATGCAGAGCTGAGCAGTCAGAGGTTATGGGTGTCCACCTTTGCTCTTAACGGGCTGAAATCCCTCCAGACTCCTTGAATCATTTACTGATAATATGGATTATAGTGGGCAAAATATACAAATTCCTTCCTGTCTTTATCTGAAGAACATTGTTTTTTAAATGCTTCACTTATCTTTTTCAAGCATCTTTGTTTTTCATTTCCCCATCTTTTGCTCCTCAAAGCTCCTTTGATGATACTGATTGGGCTTCGGATGAGTCTGTTGGCCAGTTTTGATGATGTGGAACCCTAGAAATTTAGTCTTGGGAAAACTTTTTTTCTCAATTAGAGATGTTATTGTTTAAGTAGAACATCAAAGAAGGAGTAACTGGAAAATAAGATATTTAATCAAATCAATCATTCCTTTATATCTGCGGTTCCCATGGCTGCAGACTTGCTATTGATGTGGAGGAGGAAGACGTCTCACAGGGACACGCGTCACGCTACGTCCCGTTTCAGTCTGCTGTCCTGAGTTGTTGGCCCTGTGCTGAGATGTCTGCAGTGGCCCTTTTCCTGGCTTTTCCTTTGCCCATTGCTGCCGGTCTGGAAGCATGTCCAGCTGTCCCATCATTCTGTCAGCGCTGCTGTCTCCCTCAGCTCCAGATTAAAAACGCCAAAGGGGCCGCCAGGAAAAGTGACTCGCCCTCGTCTCTCAGGACTTATGTCAAAAATGTTTCAGTCCTCAGGTAATTTGCTACAGTCTGGGATCCTTTCACTATTTACTTCAAAGAACCTTGCAAAAAGGGGAAAAGAGAGAGAAATGAAAGGGAGGGAAAATGATATTTAGTTGTGGGTAGTGACAGATCTACATTCTTGAGTATTGACATGTGATCTGAGTGAGGAATCCTCCTCCACTGGGGATGCTGACTGAGTCTACAGCCGTCTCTGAATCTGGCTGATAAAAAGCACTGAGTCCGTGGGCTGCCCTCCAGAACTGAACTTAGTTAAACAAATTGACTCAACACCAAAAGAATGCACAGTTACTCCTACACAAATACACAGCATAATAGATAGCACACTAGTTAGAGTTCAAGGTTTGCAGAACCACTAACACACACTCTATGCAGCCCTCAGTGTGCGTGCGTGCGTGCGTGCGTGCGTGCGTGCGTGCGTATGTGCGTGCGTGCGTATGTGCGTGCGTGCGTATGTGCGTGCGTATGTGCGTGCGTGCGTGCGTGCGTGCGTGCGTGCGTGCGTGCGTGCGTGCGTGCGTGCGTGCGTGCGTGTGTTTGTGTGCGTGCGTCACATTT
Source organism: Cololabis saira (assembly GCF_033807715.1). Classification (NCBI taxonomy): domain Eukaryota; kingdom Metazoa; phylum Chordata; class Actinopteri; order Beloniformes; family Belonidae; genus Cololabis; species Cololabis saira. The sequence goes on along the minus strand of NC_084593.1, from coordinate 35,174,408 downwards.
GACACATCGGAAGATTAAAAAGGGAAAAAATGCATTTGGAGGAATTTCTTTTTAATTAGGATGAGGAGTAGATGTTTATGACAAATAAGATGAGTTAATCAACATAATTATGAGCATATGCATCTATTTCAGTTGAATTATCTAAGACCTGAGTCAATATATTTCAGCCTATCCCTCTTTTTCCTCTAGATTGTTTCCGTGTTGCTTATTGATTGATGCTATCAGTTGATGATAGATTCAAAGCTGTCACAGACCAGCTAAATATTATGGACTTCGTGAACTTATTCTAATGCAACTTCATATCTCTCTTGAAAACTTTGATTTTTGCCAAAAAGCACTGCTAATAAAGGTCATCAAAAAACTCCAGAATGAGAAAAAAAAAAAAAAAAACGGTTAAGACAGCACAGAAGAACTTTTGCCATTATTAGCACGTTGGGTCTATTAGCGGTGAAGGTTAATACCCATAATACTACAGTTTTTGTTTGGTCACTTACTTACTTGGCCATAAATAAAAATAGAAAGACTGGGTAGTGATTCCCAACCCTGTTCCTTGAGGCACGTTCCCCCTGCATGTTTCCCCTCCTCAAACACACCTGATTGGATCACTGTCAGCTTGTCGTCAAGGTCTACACAAGTCTGTCAATGGCCCACTGATCAGAGCCAGGTACGTTGGAGCAGGACAAAGTCTAAAACATGCAGGACAATGTTCCCCGGTGGCTGGGATGGCTATAGGGCCCTGCCCTGCATCTTCTAGATGTATCCTGCTCCAACACATAATTCAAAAGAGCCGGGTCATTAACAGACTTGTGCAGACCGTGATGACGAGCTGCTTGTATGGGTAGTTATTTGAATTTGTTGTGCTGGAGCAGGGAAATATCATGCAGAGCGCTGGCCTGGAACTGGGTTGGGGAGCACCGGACTGTCTTTACACACAGCTGACAGATGCAGCTGAAACAATTAAGGAAGTAAGGATCCATGAGACACAGGTGGAGGAGCCACACCTCGAAATGGAGTTTGCCCAAACTGGCCATCTCTACTGGCCTTTTGCTGTCACTGCAACAGCTCTACGGAAATCTGAGAAATCAGTTCACTGGATGCAAAACAAGCATCAGGCATCATAATGTTTACTTTTCAAGATTTGCTGCATCTGTATCACGTAAAAATCTGTCTTGCCATCAATACCGTGTGTTTGTGACCACAATGTAAAGTTTTGGGACCAATCATATTCTGTAAGCTGTACTTGCTATAAACAATGGTGGTTGCTGTTTGTTGGGTGGCTCTGCTTGTCCCACTTCTTTGAGTGTTTCGGGTTTCATCACGAAGGTGGTTGATTGATGATCCACCCAGTCATTTGAAAGTGTTAAACAGATTAACAATGACACAACCAGTCAAAGCTCAGAAACCTTCTCCTGATCCAGTCAAGGTCAAAAAGACTGATTTTCACAACTCAAACTGTCTTCCCCACCCAAGAGGGGGAGAAAGTCTTCTGTAGTAAATCTTCCCAAGAACTACTGAACAAGACATGAATAGTTTTCTGAGCCTGGACAGTCAATATAATCACTTGTGCTGCTGAACGAGAAGCCAGCAAGGAACAACATGCATGCCGTGTGCTGTATATACTTACAAGCTGTACAAGTGTGCACGTGTGATGAAAGCAGCTGACACCAGTCCTGTCTCAGCAGTTGGATTTTTGAAATGCACCAACATGCAGGAATTCTCAGACTCCCAGTAGGCCATGACAAACCCCTGACATCTTTACAGCAGCACATCTTTGGATCGGGAATGCAGGCAGGTTAGAAAAAAGGAAAACAATGATTATAGGGTGTAACGGGATTAGCTCTAATCAGAGCTGTCCTGAGAACATTTTTAAACAGCAGGTCAATTCAAAATGTGCTGTATTTCCCTAAAAAAAATTATGAACCATGCCTTAGAAATTGACCAGACTTGTACAGAATGATCAAAACATGCAGTAGATAGTTGCTGAGGAGAATCAAGATCTCTGTGATGGGCCAACCCCATTATTTCTCCAACAAAGAACAATGGCCGTCTCAACAGCGCTCACACAGAAAAAAAGCTTCTTCAGTGCAAAGGGAACCAAACAGGGGAGAAGAAAATAAGAATGATTATCCAAAGACATGTGCTATCATGTGATAAATTATGCTTTTTCAGGCCAAATCCTTTGGCGGTTCCCTGCTGAAAATACTCAGAGCTATTGATGGAGATTCAATCAGTGAATAAAGAGTGAGCTGAACACTGAGTGACAAAAAGAGGGAGGAATGATGATCACGCATCTTGGACTTTGTGTTGATGGAAAACTCGATAACGTCCTCTTTTTAGCCAAATCACGGCCCTTGTTTCTCAAACGCATTGCATTGAGAGAGATTGCTGTGTCAGTGCTGCCCTCTGTTGAGCAGATGTTAAATCCTTAAAATAAATGTGTCCACTTCAACCACATCACTGACTAATCTTATCATTTCCATGATGAAAAAAACTCCCAAAAGATGCATTGCTACAAATAACACATATAATCTGGAAACAATCCCCTCTAATACTGTTCTCGGAGATGCATTGCTGAGACTCTTTTCCAGCAACAATTTGCATGTTAATCTCTAAAATTCAGCTTTAGATCAAAAAGTCAGACTGATCATGTATGGCTTGTGCACGTAGCTGTAAATGTCCTGCTACAATTTATTGTTATCATGCTGTGACGGAGCTCCATTAAACATCTGGTGGATTTTATCGGGATGACATCTAAAACAACTTTTAAATTGATCTTGTCTTGTTTTTCTAAAGACATCAAAAGAAATGTTTTACATTAATTGAAATATTCTGTCAGACGCTTTTCTTTCAACTTAAAAAGTTTCTAAATACAGAGGAACAATAACCTAATATAGAAACTCCCAAAAATAAGCCTTCAGTAGGTGTTAACGTAGATGGCATCATCTGCCAGTGTTAAATCATTTAATCACAGAAGAACGTTACCTTTTAAATATATTAAAGGTATTTCATGAACACGAACCCATTCTGTGTTGAGGTCCAAAATGTATTGCACCTCAACCACCTTTATTTATTTCAATGTGAAAAATCTCCATGGAAACCAGACTGTGACATGTTTTCAGTTTAAGAGAAATCAGTATGTTTTAGTTGTTTGAATGAGTTTACGGAGAAAATTACTTTGTCGGGTTTTATTGTTTGTTTTTTAGCAGATACATGTGTACAATTATATCTCACCGCATTTATTAGACTGGTCTTTGGTGTTTTGGTACTCGTCTGTTCGGAGGACGTTTGGCCATGTACAACGACTTCAACTCTGGGATGTTGGCGGGTTTCCTTGAGTGAACTGCACACTTCCATTCTTTCCACATACTTTCTGCTGAACTGAAGTCAAAACTTTGACTTAACATTTCCAAAATGTAAGGTTTACCTCAGTGTGCTGAAAACTGATGACAAATGCTTTTCTCCTGAGATTCTGCTTATGGAGCAATATCCCAACCTTTTCCTTTAGATTTCACCGTTCCATCAGTGATTGTGGGCCATCCTGGCTCAGATGGGCCAAAACCGAACACCGTACTATGATACTACCACCACTTTGATCAGATGTGAGCCTGGATGAAGTTCTTTTCCAAACATAACAAGTCCTAGTCCGATCCTGCCCACCCAAAACGCATTTTTTTATATATGTAGCTTTTATGTTTGTTTGTTGATTGAATCTCCTCACAACCTATTACATTATCTTTATTCAGTGTTTTATTCTGTGTTCTTGTTATGGTGTGGACTCAGTAAACATTAAATTATAGACAGGCTTGCAGTTGTTCAGGGGTTACATTCAATTGCAATTTGTGCTCAGAGATTAATGGACACTTTTCTCTTGGAGTGCTTTCAAGTGAGAATAACAAAGATCTTGATCTTGAATTGTTCCTTCTGACAGGGGGACTGCCAATGGAAATTAGCCTTTTGGCTACAATTGGGTGCATTTACATTTTTTTTAAATGTTCATTAATGTACATTGTCCCTCTATAACAAATAAAAATAAATGAAAAATGAAATGATCTCCAGATATGAAGGACATGTTATCACCTTTTGTAATGTCCTCGACTGAAAGCACCTGACTCTAATGTCAGGGTTATATACCCTCTCATTTGAAGTTAGAATCATATTTAAATGAAAGCACATACAGGACCATAAAGTAAAAGTTGGAACGAGATGGGAAAAGTACATTTGAAAATGTTAATAAAGTTGCACATCTTCATCTGGCCACTAGAGGCTGTCTATGAGTGAGTGAGTCTCTCCTTTGACTTCCGTGTTAGAATGTCCAGCTTTGCAGCAGAAATAAACATATTTACAGCGTGTTTAAAAAATGTTTTTTATCTCTACAGCTGGATTTTATATCCATGACATTTCCTTTAATTTATCACATCAGGTAGATTGTTATTAAGCAACAAAGTAATGTGTAACAAAGGAATTTGTAATTACAATTAGTGGCCGGCAGGGGTCATCAGTTTGCTTCAAGGGCATGTCCTCACCTAACTTATAAACATTGCTTCTGAGATATGAATAAAGACCTGACAGAGAGTATTTAGTTATATTTTAAAGATGATATATTTTGTGGTGTTGTCACACGATTCCTGAATAAGATGCCATATCTTTAAAAGAAAACAAAAAAATCCTTCTAGTCCCAAAATTGAAGTCACTCAGGCATCTGATCTGATTCTTTTAACATTAAAAATATGGTTAGAGCATGCCACAGACAGTTTAAAGATGTTACGCCCCTTTAAATGAAGGTTAAAAGCTCATTTGCAGCTGCCTTTGACTAAATTATTTAAACCCTTCTGAGCTAAATTTAAACACTGTTAATTTCAGTGCTACAGTGTAACTCTAGCTTAAGTCATTAAACTTTTTTATAGCAGTAATTAAATGCACTCTTGATCATGACATAACTAATGATAAACATATACAACTATACAGATCCAGATAGTTTTTTGCAGAATAATAATTTGTGTTCATGCCAGTCTGGGTGTCGGGTTCGGCACTACTGAGAAACAGCTAAGGTCAGGTTACAAATGACCTTCTCGGTTTCCCTGACATGACGCAAAAGAAACAACATCAGAATCCAGGGTGTCAAATTCAACTTTGGGTTCCGGTTTGTAGATTTAAATCATGTTTATTCTTTACAACATTTAATGATGCAATATTCCTATACTGTAGATACATGCTTTATACATTGCAACAACTAAATAAAAGTGCATCACTGCTTGTGCCAGTAAACCGTCACCATGATAGTAAGTTGAGTGTCCCTACTGAACTCTGCCCCGTGCTGACACCTCCCACCCCTAATCATGTCTCCTCCCCACCTTCTAATTATACAACAGGTTTCTCACCCATCTGTAGGTACATCGTATTTTAATCCTGTTAGTTTATTATATCCAGTCATATCTGTACATTATGTCTGACTCATTCATAGCCATATATCTATATATTTGAACTTGTCTACTGCACCTTATAACACAACCTGTAAAATATATCTATATTTATATCAATTCATTCTGTATATAATCATCTGTATATTGTAATCTGCAATTTATATTTATACATACCTATATTTGTATTTTCTCACCAATTTATATACTCTGTATACTGTAAATGTACAGCACTACTTACAACTACTTATTACATTCATATTACTCTGTATATACTGTTAATTTCAATCCAATCTAAAAAAAAAAAACAGAAAAAAACCTTTATTTGGTAATATTTAAAGTTCATCCTAAATTCAACATTGAATGTTTACCTTAAAAGATTGACATTAATGTTAATACCTTCAATGTTTAATTAAATGTTTAACATAATTGTGTCGTTACAGAAATATAAATTAAAAGTACCAGAAAGTAAATTCATCATGAGTGAGGTTCACACAAAAAACCAGACAAAGTTTCCTTCAATACATGACTTTTTTTAATTTACTCGAGAAATACAAAATATAGGCAATAATAATTATATATAAATATACACAGCACCCATGACCCTGACAGGATCAAGGTGGCTGTAGTGAATGGATGTATATACAGTACATACAGCAGCACATTTAAAGTGTTCCTCTTTGCAGTTGCACTTAAAGCCCACCAGGTGACTCTGCCGTCACATTGTCTGTCTCAGCGTCTCATCAAATCCAGGGCCTCCACCTGGCCGAGGAAGAGTTCGTTGCCACCTCCTCCCTGTCTGCCAGGTCTGAGTGTCGTCTCGACGTGGGAGGGGAGACGTGGAGGCCAAGAGGGCTGGTGTGAGGATGCGTGGGTGACAAACTTAGGAATGAGGTGTTGGAGGATGGAGGTGACAGGCTGGGGGGGAAGGAGAAGTGACAGGCAAAGGATGGGAAAGAAGGAGAGGTGGCATACGTGCTGAAAGAAGGAGAGAACCAGGGGGATGAAGGAGGGGTCACGTAGTCGTGGCGCGGTGTGGAGCAGGAGAGGGGCTGAAAGGGCGAATGTGACGGGAAAAGCAACCAGGGAGAATCTTCTCGACACTCAGATGTGCAAATGCCCTCCGGAGGCTGGGAATCCGACATCTCAGACACATTGCGATTGAAGTCTGGCCTCGACTGCCAGCTCTCCGTGTGATGCGTCAGCCTCTCGATCAGGTTTGTTCTCTGTGCCGGCGTTAACTTGTGGATGTAGCTGGTCAGCTGCGCCACACACTGCTGGAAACCTGCGCTCTCACTGCTGAGTAGAGGAGGAGCACTGGACTCAGCAAGGCCAAGTTTCCTCAGAGGTGCAGGTCGACAAGCAGGGCCTGCTACAAATAAAGACAAAAGCATGAGGGATAAAAACATGGGTGAAATGTCAATATAAGCTTTTATGCGTCAGATTTGGATTTTGAGGTATCAAGATAATAAACTCTTGCTTGACAAACCATTGCTCAAGGTCTTCATGTCTGTCCACTGCTTTATATATTCCACCGCCAGATCCAGAATCTCTGCTTTCTCTATCTTGGGACTCTGCAGTCGCTGGTCATGGGAACAGCCGAAAAGAAGGAGTATAATTCATTATTCTGTTTAAGACTTTTATATGTGCAGGTAGTGTTCAGATGGGACACTTCTGACAGGACTCACGGGATCAGACGTTGAATTCAGAAGCAAGCTTCGCAATTCAGCAAGACTTTTATTTATCCGGTCTCTCCTTTTCTTCTCCACGACCGGCTTCAAGATCTACAGAGAGTCGATTAACATAACAATCATCAGATTATTCATATTTCTAATTCTTTGTGACACAACATAACATGAATATATATAAAACTATAGATATAAACTATAAACACTGCTCAAAAAAAGAAACGGAGCACAAAAATAAGACATCCTAGATGTTAATGGATGAAATATTCTTATTAAATACTTTGGTTTTTACATTGCTGAATGTGCTGACAACAAAATAACAAACATGATCAATGGAAATCAAATTTAAGTCTGGATGTGGAGTCACACTCAAAAATTAAAGTGGAAAAACACACTCTAGGCTGATCCAACTATGATCAGTAGTGTGTGTGGCCTGCATGTATATATATATATATATATATATATATATATATATATATATATATATATATATATATATATATATATATATATACATATACACACACATTTTTTAAGAGAGAGAGGGAGAGAGAGAGACACACATTCTGCCTAATTTAACATGATAAATCATTGCTTCCAGAATTTTTGAATTTCCAGGTTACAGTTCAGCTTGTTAATAATTTTGTTCCCGAAAATGACCTGGTGGTGAATACACATCAAAGTATGTGACATCAGTTCCTTAAAAATGAATCAAACAAACTCTAAATCAAACTCTTACCCTTTTCCTAGTCTTGCCATCATCCAGAGTGGGGCTCTGCGGTTTCCTCGTCATGTTTCTGACTCCAGCTGTCTCAGCAGATGTTGGAAGTGCCTCGTGCTGCCTCGGCAGGCTTATATGGAGTCCGCGCGCAGGGCTCTGATTGGCTGACAGGTGTCAGTGACGACACTCATTAGTTCATGATGGAGACAAAATACATAAATAAATAAATAAATAAATAAATAAAAACAGAATGCAATGATAGATAGATAGATAGATAGATAGATAGATAGATAGATAGATAGATAGATAGATAGATAGATAGATAGATAGATAGATAGATAGATAGATAGATAGATAGATAGATAGATAGATAGATAGATAGATAGATAGATAGATAGATAGATAGATAGATAGATAGATAGATAGATAGATAGATAGATAGATAGATAGATAGATAGATAGATAGATAGATAATTATGACAATTATGTATCAAATGGAAATTACTGCGTGCAATTCTGTTTCTCTATCAAATTAAAAGGACATTTAAAGGACACACTAACATAAATCCCACTCTGGGGTCAGCATCATGTCTAATGGACTGCTAGTCCGTTTGGTTTCTTTTTCCCAGGGGATGCTGCGGTGAAGTGAGACCATGGGAAATCTTTGTCCACTTCGTGGCCCGTGGGAACAGAAATGAAGTGAGAAAGTGAGCAGCTCCGAGCGCTTTTTATGATGTGTGAAGCATCAGCTTTACATAAGAAACATAACCAAATGGGATCATGTCTAAACATTTTCAAACGAACTTTAGGCTCATGCACGTCCATGATTCAGTTATAAGCGTAAATACATTTTTAAAAAGCACAAAAACAAATGAAAAAATGATAAGGTCACCCAGGAGCGCAGGGAAGAGCATGCTTGTGCGTTGCAGTGATGAAGTGTGAGCATGGCCATCACACCTGAGTGTTAAGTGTGCTGACTTCGGGTCAGCTGGAAGTCTCGTGTTTGGACTTCACACACGCTCTCTTTAAAATCAACCCGGTTGTCCGTCTCACCTCGTGTTCCCACCATGTCAGGTCCAGACATTCAGGCCATTTTTGAAACTATTTACCAGTGTTGCTGATGCGCACACGCCGATATTGGAGGCGTAATGTCTAAATTAACAACAGAAGCATCTTAAACCAATGAGTTTCCATCCCTGCAGGGCCATAGTCGGGTTTATAGTCTGGGTCCACGTGGCTGCAGCGCTCAAAAATACACAAAGTGATTTAAGCTGGGGATTTCTTATCCGTGACAAATTGGATATTTCCTACATTCTGATAAATGGTTTCACTTTCCCTCCTCGGTCCCATGGAAACCAGCAGCGGTCTCTGGGCCCACTAATCGCCCTGCCTTTTCATTTCAAACGGAAGTTTTGTGCCTCTGAAAAGCCACTTAATCTCCGCGGGGTGTCTGTGATCGGATCATCCTGGTGTTATCCCCACACTTGAGCCTATTATAGGGATCAGGGAGGACATACATGCAAAAGCGCTCAGCTATACCCCAAACCTCCAAATGCCAGTTTTACTCTGAATCTTCTGAAAGAGGAAGAAAAATACAATGACAATAAGAAACAACATGGCTAAGGGAATCCATATTTTATTCACAGCATATACATGTTTGTAATGAATAAATGTTTCATCTTAAGTGGAAACATATCAGATATGTTTTACTTTGATGGTATTGAAAAGGTTGGGAGAGGTTTAGCAGCACCCCCTCTGCTTTAACAGTTATACCTCTGCACCGATAACATGATGCTTCATTTTGAATATTATTAGGTTTTCCTGCAACCCGTTGCATTCATTTTCATCAAACAACACGGACTGTACTAAAAAAAGTCATTGTGACATACCAAGTTACATACAAGTTTTCCTGAAGAATTGAAGCCTTTATTTTATTTATGTTGGGAGAAATTGGTGCCATCCAGCCTCAGTTCAAATATATCCATACATCCTTGAGATATCACTGCTGCATTTGAAACAGTAATGAGGACCTGAAGGAGCTATCAAGCACAAGGATGACGCTCAATGAGCTGATGCCCGGCTAATACACTGCAGGGTTTGAGTAATCTCATGAGATTTGTTGAGGCAAATAGCTCAGAGCAAAGTTGATCCGCTAGAACCCTCAGAAACCCTCCCCTCGGAGGTAAAGGGGAGCAGAACAGCCTGCAGAGGGTCAGCTGTTCCAGCTGCTGCCAGGGCAGGTACAGGCACCATGGTGCGTTCACTGGTTATAAAGCCTCGTCCTTCCTCAAGGCCAACTCCCACACTGTTTTTAAAATCAACAGTACAACAAAACATACTAGACACATTTGATGCAGGCTGTGATTTTTATTTTCTACAACAAATGTGAACAGTCTACACTGAAAAAAATTAATCTAAGTGCATGTAAATATAACATATTTAAATCTGTGATATTAACAATTAAAAATGAAGTTTGTTGCCTTACATGAATACATCTAGTTTTGAACTTAATCTGCATTTGTTCAAAAAACAAGACATTGTGCATTTTTTCCTTAACAAGCTGTATTTATGTAATCCCAGGCAATTTTTTCATTTACACACAAACAACAAGCAATGGTCTTGTATTTACCTTTCCCTTTAACAATTTTAATCTATTGGTCAGATTGACCAACGTTTAGATGAAACATGCTTTATTTGTTTAAGTAGAACACCACAGTAAAAAAAATATCTTGCTTGATCTACTTTAAAAAAATTAAGGCAACTTTTTTGCATGAGATTTTTATGTAGATCAAGAAAGACTAGTCTTTGTATAAACTACTTAATTTTTAGTATGTACAAAATTCATTTGCAAGTAAAGTCAACTTAATTTTGATAAATAAAGTAAACTTAACACAATTAAGTTGACTATACTTGCAAAATGTATTATTTACATACAAAAAATTAAGTAATTTATACAAAGACTAGTCTTTCTTGATCTACATAATAATCTCATGCAAAAAGTTGACTTATTTTTTTTAAGTAGATCAAGCCCAATATTTGTATCAGTGCAGGCACCATGGTGCGTTCACTTAGACAAAGCCTCGTCTTTCCTCAAGGCCAAATCCCAGACTGTTTTTTTTTTAAATCAACAATACAACAAAAAATACAAGACACATGTGATGCAGGCTGTGATTTTTTTTCTACAACAAATGTGAACAGTCTAGGTGGGGGTGGGGAGTCAGACCTGTTGTTAATGCAGAACCACCTGAGGGCCTAAAGATCATTGGAAACCCCCCACATAGATCCCTCTAGATCTTTTGATGATACCAGATCATTTAAAATGCCCCATGTTCAAAATCGTGCATGTTTTCTATTCTCCTTTGTGACTAAAATATATGTAGCGGATTTCCAAAGTCATTACATTCGAGTTTATCTAGATTTTACACTTGATCTAAACCTTTTCCAGACTGAGCGTGTGGACATGAGCAGTGTCCAGCTGGGTGTTTGAGTCTCCACCCATGAAGGTACGCGAGCTCATTAAGGTGAGTGAATGTGTGAATGAGCCTATTTCTGTGCAACACAAAGGAGAGCTGTCGACGGGAGAGTAACGAGTGGAAGAGAGCACTTAGGCCTCATCATTCGTGCTATTTTAACTCTCAGTTGGAAATGCTCTGACTTGAAAAAACAAATTACGAAATATGTGTTTTAAGCATTGAGCTTGTTTTGAACAGTCCAGAAAAGAAATGAACAGTCCAATAATGAATAAAATAACCCCTTTAAAAACGTCACTGTTTTTTGTTTCGTTTTTTCGATTTTTCTGGTTTATTTGTTTTTAACAAATATGTTCAAAACGAAAACTTTTTCTGTATCATTATTATTTTGGGAAACGTATTTCAAAATTTGAATTCAGCTATTTCTCAATTGGTTAAATAATTTTCATTCATGGTGTTACTTTCCATTTTACTTATTTTAAATCTCCATTTCTTTAGTCATCTTTTGTACTGTATGCAAAATGGGACTGGAATGATGGTCTCTGCACGCCACCAGTAAGATCCAGAGGCGTGGCTGTGAGCAGCAGGTCAACAAAGTGCAAAGAGGACGCAAACACGCTCACATTCATCTGGCCTGGACCCTGAAAAAACCCGCAGAGGCACGAGTCGAGTGAAGTGTAAATATGAAGTAAATATGAAGGCTTTAACTTCATCGGAAACTCCTAAACACAAGTTAGGAAGAAGGGTAAGCTGCATTTCTTTTTTTTTTCTTTTTTTGGAAGAAAATTATTTTAAATCTGCTGGAAGTTTGTCACCAATGTACTTTTCTTTCTATACCTCAAGATGTCAAAGCGTCTGATGGAGAGACGCAGACGGGAGCGCATTAACCACAGTTTGGAGACTCTGCGACTGCTAATGCTGGAAAACAGGCACAGTGAAGTAAGTGTGCCTGGGTTTCCATTATAGATCATTACTAGTCTTCCATTTTTATACGTGAAATAAGTAAATTTTTTGACTTTTTTTTTTCGGCAGAAACTGAACAATCCCAAGGTGGAGAAGGCAGAGATTCTGGAGAGCGTTGTGGAATTCCTTCAAGCGGAGAAGGAGATGGGCAAAGGTCAGGAGGGGCCAAAGAGGGCCCTGCAGGCCAGCAGCGGACAGACGCCGGCGTGCACACGCCAGAACAGCTATCAGGAAGGGATCAGGTCCTGCCTGCTCAAAGTGGGCTGCTTCATAGCCAACAAGAGCCGGGAGCTGGACGAGCCTGCAGGCGCCACCACATCGTCTTTTGCGCTCCCCGAGCCCCGGACGCGGCCTGCAGCCTCCCCGGGGCGCGTCCACCCCCCGCTGGGGTCCAGTCCTGCAGCCCACGCAGGTGCTCCGGCTCCTCAGCACGAACTCAGACGGCAGGCGGACCTCCACTGCGACACCAGGAAGCTGCTCTCCCCCGCAGCAGTCTCCGCGCACAGCAGCGATCCCGTGTGGAGGCCCTGGCCTCAGTGACGCTCAAGCCTCAATTATGGTCCGCGATAAATCGACGCAGAGCTTACGCCGTAGGGTACGGCGTAGGCTACGCGGCGACGCGTGTGTAACGCGGAACCATAAATCAGCCTTTAGTCTGCTTCTCGTTGCACGTTAGATGTTAAGATTGATTGATTGATTGATTTATTGATTGATTGAATACTTTATTACAGACTCAAAAGGTTCCATATAAAATACATAAAAAATTACAGGTAACACATTAAATACATGCAAACATCTGTTCCAATGGTTCCATAGTCCAGATGTGTACCTTGCATACATTAATTTGATGTTAGTGAGTCTGCGCAGTTATTAGACAATTTTCTGACTCATGGAGTCGACACATACATTTAAACATAGAATTCCTCAGCAGAGCATGGAAGGTGGGGGCACAAGAATTAACAAAGTGCTTGCACTTGTCCATCTTGGAAGCTTAAGGAGGATCCTGAAGCATCATTATATGCTACCTGCAACTTCTTTAGCTTGGCTTTGGTGGTATAATTACACCAAAGGTGAGCTGTGTAAATAGGTGTACAATAGGCTCTGAATAGATTTACTTTAACATCAGCTGTGCACATATGGAAGCTTACAGCACTGACACTGGATGTCATCATCATCACATAGATCCTCATTTATGATGTGACCCAAATACCGTACTCTCTTAACAACATCTAAGGGGCGGTCAGACAGTAAGAATGGGGGAAACTTTTGTTTCTGATCCTCCTTAGCTTTAACAATTAGAAGAACACTCTTCTTAGGGTTAAACACAATGTCATATTAAGAAACAGTGTAAATGTGTATTTTCGGAGAGAAAATAATACAGCCTTTTAATTGTAAAATAAAGGCTTTATATGACACCTCGTAAGGGGTTATTCTTCTTGAGATAAAATATCTTGTGTAATGCGCCTTTTGATTTTTGTATAATTATATTTTAAGGCAGATCTGTTTGATTTTTTTTTTACCTAATCTCTTTTTGGTTTGGATTTGTTGATTATTTTCATTTTGTTTTTCTTCGAATTGAGTCGTTATTTGCTGCATTACGTGACTTTCAATAAAAGCACAATTTCCTGTGTTTGGAGACTCATTGATTGGCGTATTTGCTGCGAAGAGAAGAGGACCATGCGAGGACAGTTAGCGCGTACTCCAGCCGGTCTGGACGACAGTTATGACTGCATTGAAATGCTGATCGGGAGTACTTTACCTCTCAGATCTTATGGGCAGTTTTTCAAATGTAGAACAGTCAACGATGGGAGCCATTCGCACGTGTTCAGAGTCCAGACTGGATCAGATGATCCAGCATCCAATCTACAAAACGTTTCCTGCAGGAATGTCCAAATGGTCTTAGTTACAGTCATGTGAGGCTCTCGGTTTTAAATATTTTTGATATATATATGGTCTACTGTAAATGTGAAGTGCAACGGTTTAAAGACGACAATAGAAATGACTCCTGATCAGCAGCATTAGGTCTGAACCAAAGCTGGAGTGAAATAAAACTCACAAATAATTAGTTTTTGATGTCACCTATTTGAAGTTCTGCTACTTCCAAGAGCAAGCCATACTTTTTTTTACTTCAGTGCATTTATGTAATCTTAGTCATTGGGTACTTCACAAATAAAGATATTCTTTCAGTGAATATTGATAAAGGGATGGTGTTATTAAAGACTGGTTCAACACCACAGAACCAAAACGTTTTTTGTTAAATAATCAAGGAAATGCATCAGACAAGACAAAGTGAGACAAAGTGTTGAAAGGGCACTAAGGGCACTAGCTATTTTGATAAAAAAAAAAGTGTTTAAATCATTAGCATGCAGAAATGTTTTGAACCCAAAAGTTTATTTTAACAAAGTCTGATAATTTAGGTGTTTGGGCACAGAAGAATTTATTTATCAAATCATAATTGTGGCTTTTCAGAGAGTAGTAGTTCATGTTGTCAATAACAAAAAGTGCAGCTCTATTGCTGTAAATACTGCTGCTGTTTAATATAGTCAAAATAATGGGTTATTATAAATAACAGCATGTCAGAGAGCCAAGAGCAACTCAGGTAGCCTTTAATTTTACTTTGATTGCTGGAAGGAGCTACTTTCACATTTGCACTTCTGATTCAGCAGCATCTTGATATGACAAGAGCATCATTTTAAATGGAAATCTAGCAACATTTCTCATGACCTGCTGGTGAAAGCTCTGTTTAGTGTTTTTTTCCCTCTCGTTTTTTCTAAGAAAATAAGAAGTAATAATTTTTGTTTAACTTTAGAAGACTCACTGTGTGTGTAACAGTTATCAGCCCCTTTTTAAATGTTCACTAAATCCCATACTTCATTGTTTTACAGTAAATCAAGTGTGCAAAAATTATGTTGGATTATTTTTCTTCATTTGGACAATGCCAGCAGGGGATATTCCAGTGGACATTTGCACTGAATAAAGTTCCAATTAGTCTGTTTTAGAACATCAAGCTATAACATGATATGGTTATTAATAATTTGAACTTTGCTCAGGTAGAATGACTGAAATGTTGGGTTTTGGTTTGGGACTATTCGTTAAGAATTGGAAATTATGTTTATGTGCATATATCACTGCAATGAAATGCAAATCATTCGTATCTAACTCCAAACATATTACAGGAAAAGCTTGTTCTCATATCTCATTCATCATATTGGCCGTTTGGTTGCTCTTGCGGATACGTGAATCCCTTCAAAGCATCGTGAAAACATCTTGAATCAAAGGAGGTATTAGTCGCACCGGGCTGCTCGCTGGACAGGCCGCTCCTTTGTGCGTCTCCAGGATTTAACCCCCTGAAGAAAAGCCCACACTGGGTTCAGTAAATCAATTTAAAGGGGAATCAGATCAGGGGTTTCATTAAAGCAGCGTGTGTCTAAATGCATTTTGAACAGGTCCAGCAGAGTAGTTGTATGAATGCGTAATAAGGCATAAAGGAACGAGTGCATGCATTTTAGGAGGATGAGAGGAGTGCGTTCAAAATGTAAAATCAAAGAGCAAAGAAAAAGTGGAAAAAATGCATTTTAGCCTCATTTTCAAATCTCACTTGATGCCTCAACTTCCCAAAGAAAAACAATAAAAAAAAACGTCCCCACCAAACCTCTGTCTTTAATAAAATGTTTGTTTTGGGGATTAAAATATGCGTCTGGCCTACCGATGTAACAAATAGATTGTTTTTTTTTTTTTATCTATTTTTTGTTTTTTTTTTATGTTTGAGCCAAATGGAGCAATGGTGCCACGTGTCGAGCCGCAAGTAAAAGTGGAGCTGGGAAAACACGCAACACCTCAGGGTGTTAATGGGCGCGCTGCCTGCACGCCCCAACAGCAATGTGTGAGGTCTGGTTTTAAAAAATAAAATCATCATTATTTCAGAATACCCCAGTGCGACATTAAAGCTGAGGTGCCCAGTTTCAACTCTCTGTAAATACATAATTCTTTAAGTGGACGGGTTTGAGGTCTTGAGCCTGTCGCTCCTTTTGATTATTCAAGCGTCCAAAAGCCCCCGCGGCGCGCACAGCGGGCCCAAACAAAGCTGCAGGGATGCGCTTTTTCACTGACAAAGACTGGACAACATCTGCTGCAGAGGCAGCCGGCCTGCCCAGGCAATTAAAGTAAAAGCTCATACGTGCAAGCGCACAATTGCTGCATATGGGCCTTCAGGAAGGAGTAGCCTGAAAAAACAGAAGTCAATTGCTGATGCAGATATTAACTTTATTGAGGTGAATGCATTTTTTTTCCTGTGGGGAAACATCAGTTATGAATCAATATAGGTCCAATCCAGAGACAGCGTTTGATTTCTCTCTTCTTGAATTTGAGGGCAGGTATCGGTGTGCAGAAAAGCTAAGCAGCTTTTTCAACATTCTCGGCCCTTTGGCCTCATGTCGCTCTGCTGTCAGGAATCGGGTGTGATTTTTGACAGTGCTCCCAAGTTGGACAAACAGATTATTGCTGTGGTAAAATCAAGCTTTTTCCACCTACGGGTCATTGCTAAGGTCAACCCTATCTCTTGTAAAATTCAAAGTGGGCTTTCAACTCGGAGTAGAGGATGACACACAGACAAGAATGTACTGCTGTTTTGGAGTTTATTGTTTCTTTAATGTTTTATATATATATATATATATATATATATATATATATATATATATATATATATATATATATATATATATATATATATATATATATATATATATATATATATATATATATATATACTGTACACACGCACGTATACAAACACATACGCACACACACACACACACACACACACACACACACATAATCACATACATACACGCATACACACACATAGATACACTGGCTTGTTCACCTGCATGCTTGCTCTGTAGTTTTTGGGGTTAGTTAGCGGTAGCTTAGCTTAGACTGTGTTCGGATCTCGAGATTTGGGTCAATTGCTGCTCGTGTTTTGGTTGGCTCCGTGTCGGTTTTGTGTTTCGTTTGTGGTTTTGTGTTGTGTTGCAGATTTCCAGTGCTTGACGTGTGCCTCCGTGTGTTCTTGCTTCCTGGATTGGCAGTGGATGATTCAGTCTGAACTAAACTTGTGGATGAGCATCAACATATAGAGTCCCGCTTCTGCTGAGGCTGACGGCATCCAGATGTGAAGAGAGACGTGTGAAGAGCATCATGTGACATCAAACTCCATGTTTGACGTGTCTGTCCTCAACACTTTTGGTAGTTTTACAATCAGATAAGTCAGCTGTGTTTAAAGATCACTTTAATGAGCTACATTTTATCTAAATAAACATTTTACTTTCTGACTATTTTCTCAACCCAACAGCCTTTGTGTTTCCAGGAATGTCGTTTGGTCTAAAATGTTCTGAAGTCTCCAGAAACAATCTGCTGGTTTTCATTCAGAGTTAAAGCGACACTACGTAACTTTTCCACCTTAATATCATATTTCCAGAGTCATTGTGATGGTACATCAACTTCCAACAGGTTTAATGACACCACCGTCATGATCTGAGGGGGTCTGTATCGCCTTCACTGGCACTATGTAACTTTGAGGAGCATGGTAGGAACCCTGCCACACTAAAAAACTACAAATCTTTACGGCTTTGACTGCTTTACGGCATACGTCACTTCCCCCTCCTTCCCGATTCGCAGTCGAGACGAAAATCGGCGGGGCGTGGAGCGCAGAGTAGGAGAAGCTGGTAACCCGTTGCTGTGTTGCGGCTGCAGCAGCTCCACACAACAGACATGGGAAAAAGATCGCTAATGGTTTAACTTTTCACCGCTTTCCTGCTCGGAGGCAGAACCACGCAGGCCAAGTATCTGATATAACAGAGTAAAAGAGTGAAAGAGTGTCGGCTCGCTTGGATCGCGGCTGTAATGACCAAACCTTCCACACAGTAAAGCCTGAATTTTGGTTCTGCGTTAAATCGTCGCAGACCTACGGCGTAGGGTACGTGGCGACGCGCAACGTACGGTGCGTGTCGCCGCGTACCCTACGCTGTAGGCTCTGCGTCGATTTAACGCAGAACCATAAATCAGCCTTAAACCACAAACACTCACACAGACCGGGGTCGGATCAAAACACAGGTTTTATTCCCCACTTCTCCAGCTAAACGCAGTGGCTGGCCAGCTCTCTGCGGTGCAATTAACCCCAATCTTCAGATAAAACTAGTTCGTTGAGGAAAAAATATTAACTCTTATTTGTAGCTGCAGAGGAAAAAAATAATCTCACGAGGAAAACAAAAATATTGCTCATGCCTCGAGCCTCTTCAACATAATATAGCAGTCAAAAAAAAAGAAAAGAGAAGCAAGAGGGATACAAAACATGTACTGTATGTTGTACTATTATACTAATTTATTGAAACACATGGCGAGTCAAACATTTACCAAAGCAGCTGCCAAACACTCCTAAACAAGGTAGCCGGAGACGGTGGTTCTGCAGAGCTGCGGCAGTAAATACTTCTAAAGAGTGCAGCTCCGACGAGGAGCTCCATTCTTCAGTAGGGATTTCATATGGATCCAGACTGTTAATAATCATTATTTTCTCCATATACCGCTCTCTGGCTTCCTTGTTTAAGGTATCCCTGTAAATTCCAGTTCCTTTCCAGCAGTTTAACATCTATTTTTTTGCGTTCCGTCTGTTCACTTGGTGAAACAGAAAAGCGTCCCGTCTTCTCTCAAAACAAATGCACGCGACGGGACAAGAGTTTTCCGGCAGTACGCGCTGGTGCTCATGGGAAACGTGTTCTTTCTGGTAAAGCACTACCGCTTTTTTCCAAAAGATGCCGCCAAACTCAGAAAAGCTGAAAGTTACGTTGTGCTGCTTTAAAGTTTGGTGTTTTCTTATTTCTTCAGTGTAAATTGTGAGCAAGAGAGCGCTGCTCTTTTCCAGTTTCTCTCTCTGAGAATCTGGTATTAATGATTAATGATTCCTTGTTCTTATTCTGGTGGTGATACTGAATGCTCCGTCGATGCGCCATCAACTTCATTCTGCATGTTTTTCAGAGAAAGTCCACGTTCATTAAAAGCCACGTGTCCACTTCTACCTTTCACTCAGCTGCACCACAGCGATCCAGCAAGACTTCATGGATGATGTCAGATTCTTCAAGAGGAAAGTAAGTTCTCATCGCTGCTGGTTTGAATCAAAACTCTCTCATCAAAAGTCCTTAAATAAAAACCACAGGTATAACTGTCAACAGTTGAACACTTGGTGGATTCTGACCTAAGAGACTCCAGTTTACAGTGTGGACTCTCCAGTCCAGGACACAGCTTCTTCAGTCCTGAATCCTGCAGGTTGTTGTTACTCAGGTCCAGTTCTGTCAGACTGGAGGACTGAGAGCTGAGGACTGAGGACAGATCTGCACAGATGTCCTCTGAGAGGTTAGGAAAAAAATAATGTAATTGAAACATTGATTATTTAATTCAACAAATGAATGAATCATAGAATTTTAATGATTAATTCAACTATTATTCAATAAGTGTTGTTGCATCACAGTCTTGATCAAAATGAAAGCTGCATTTCTCCTCTCTTCATGTAAAGTTTCCTGAGATGAATCATTTATGAGAATTGGTCCCACATGAACCTGAACTTAGTTACAGTGAATTTAACTGATTTCCTCCATGAACACATGTGATTGTAATTGAAACAGATGTGTCCGTGTTCGTCCTTACACAACTTTCTGGGAGGCTTTGACCACCGGCAGCAGCCTCCGTAGAACCTCCTCTGAAGCTGAGTATTCCTTCAGGTCAAACACCTCCAGATCTTCTGATGACAGTAAGATGAAGACCAGAGCCGACGACTGAGCAGGAGACAGTTC
Organism: Cololabis saira; assembly: GCF_033807715.1. Classification (NCBI taxonomy): domain Eukaryota; kingdom Metazoa; phylum Chordata; class Actinopteri; order Beloniformes; family Belonidae; genus Cololabis; species Cololabis saira. The sequence goes on along the minus strand of NC_084593.1, from coordinate 35,154,308 downwards.
ATCTGTGGAGAGACGTCCTAACCTCAGGGACCGTTGGATCCCCTCCACCGGAGAACCATCCTTCAGTTCATTCAGACAGTGTAACAGGTTGATGCTTTTCTCTGCAGACAGATCCTCACTGATCCTCTTCTCGATGTATTTAACCATTTCCTGATTATTCTGTGAACTTCTTTGTTTTGGTTTCGTAAGACCTCGTAGGAGAGTCAGATTGGTCTCCAGTGAGAAACCCAGGAGGAAGCGGAGGAACAAGTCCAGGTGTCCGTTTGGACTCTGTAAGGCCTTGTCCACAGCACTCTGATAGAGGTGAGTCTCTGCTCTTGTTTTAAACCACCTGAAGGTGTTTCTCTGTTCCTCCAGCAGGTTGACTCCAGAGTTGATGAAGGTCTGATGGACATGAAGAGCAGCCAGAAACTCCTGAACACTCAGATGGATGAAGCAGAAGACCTGGTCCTGGTACAGGCTGCTCTCCTCTCTAAAGATCTGGGTGAACACTCCTGAGTACACTGAGGCTTCTCTGATATCAATGCCACACTCTCTCAGGTCTGATTCATAGAAGATCAGGTTTCCTTTCTGCAACTGCTCAAAAGCCAGTTTTCCCAGAGACTCCGTCATTTTCCTGCTCTCTGGACTCCAGTGTGGATCCGTCTCAGCTCCTCCATCATACTTGACCTTCTTCAGTTTGGCCTGGACCACCATTTTCTCTGGTTTCAGTGAAGAAGTGATGGACAAGTTCCACCAAGCTGAACTTTCTCTCTTTCAGCACATTCAGCTCTCTGAAGGTGAATGGAAATATGAACTGGATGTCCTGGTTGGTTCTGCCTTCAGCCCAGTCCAGAGTGAACTTCTCTGTTAGGACTGTTTTCCCGATACCGGCCACTCCCTTTGTCATCACTGTTCTGATTGGTTCATCCTTTCCAGGAGGGAGTTTAAAGATGTCTTCCTGTCTGATGGTTGTTTCTGCTCTGTCTGGTTTCCTGGATGCTGCTTCAATCTGTCTGACTTCATGTTCATCGTTGACCTCTGCAGTCCCTCCCTCTGTGATGTAGAGCTCTGTGTAGATCTGCTTCAGAAGGGTTGGGTTTCCTGCTTTAATAATCCCCTCAAACACACACTGGTACTTCTTTTTCAGCTTAGACTTCAGCTGCTTTTGACAAACTGGAGCACAAACATCTGAATACACATGGACAAAATAAACCAATTAGTATTTTTTAAAAGTTCAACTTACTTGTCCTTAAGAATCAGGATGTGAACCGACACTGATCAACTCTAACGTTACGATGAGCTGTCCAAAATTGAGTAGAATCACTTTTACCACCAAAACACCTCTGAACATTCAGGATGTGGAAGTGACCAGAACATCTGGGGGTCCCGGAGTTTCTAGTACCAGGATGTTACAGTAGAGCAGGGATGAGAATCAGCACCTCCAAGACCGAGGCCATGGTTCTGCACCGGGAAAGGGTGGCGTGACTTCTCCGGGTGGGTGGAGAAGTCCTGCCACAGGTGGAGGAGTTCAAGTATCTCGGGATCTTATTCACGAGTGAGGGAACAATGGAGCGTGAGATTGACAGGCGGATCGGTGCAGCGTCCGCAGTTATGCGGTCGGTTTACTGGACCGTCGTGGTGAAGAGGGAGCTGAGTCGAAAGATGAAGCTCTCGATTTACCGGTCAATCTACGCACCTACCCTCACCTATGGTCATGAACTTTGGGTAGTGACTGAAAGGATAAGGTCGCAGATACAAGCGGCCGAGATGAGTTTCCTCCGCAGGGTGGCTGGACGCTCCCTTATGGCGCTTTTCCACTAGTACCTACTCAGCGCGCCCCGGCTCGGGACGGCTCGTCACGCCTCGTACCGCCTCTACCCGCTTTGTCCTCGTTTGTTTTTCCACACCCAGGTGAGAAGTGGGCGGGTTGGGGTGAAGCAGATGGATGGACATGTGCTTTCACTTTTGTGTTTTCATTTAGGCTCTATTATAGGAATTACACACATACTGAGAGTAAAACAGAGCGACTGTGGATCTGATCGTTCCTTATCGCCCGTCTACATCCCTTCTCTCGTCAGCCACCAGGTTTATGAACATCTGCACCTCAGAGTTGGATCACCAAACAGACGTTTGCGCTGTATAATAAAAATCGCCGCAAGCCGTGAGACGCTCTCACGCTGATTCCCGCTTCCTGATTCAAACGTCTGGCGGCTCCGCCCCCCGACCAATCGGTGGCGTGGAGGGTGGTGACGTCAGATATAGTGCCGGCTCAGCCCGGTTAGAACCTCGGCAGAATGGTTACAGAAAAAGTATCTGCTTGGCACGGCTCTACCCGCCTCGGCCCGCGTGGCGGGTAGAAGCGCGCTGAGTAGGTACTAGTGGAAAAGGGCCACTAGGCTGGCCTGGGAACATCTCGGACTCCCCTGGAAGAGCTGGAGGAAGAGCTGGAGGAAGAGCTGGAGGAAGAGCTGGAGGAAGTGTCTGGCGTGAAGGACGTGTGGGCATCTCTTGGGGCTGCTGCCCCCGCGACCCGGGAACGGATAAGCGGCGGAAAATGGATGGATGGACATGTGCTTTCACTTTTGTGTTTTCATTTAGGCTCTATTATAGGAATTACACACATAGGAATGTCCACAGCATTTCAGTATTGTGGCAGGGTGGAGGAGCAGCCACTCAGCTGATTGGGCACAGGTGTGCCCAATCAACCTCTCCACCCTGCCTGGCTTCATAAAGAGCGGCTGCACACCAGCAAGAGGTCTCTGCTGAAGGTTCTGCTGGTGTACGTGTGTCTGGGTGGAAGAATAAAGGAGTTCCTGCACTAAACCCTGTGGCCTCTGTCCTGTCGGGTGACCCCCGTAGCCCTAGCTCTTGCTACAAGTATCAACAAAGGTAGACTTATCAGATTCTGAACACATAATTGTAATTTTTATGTGGTTGACAGGTAGATATTCTACATTTATTGTAAACCTGTCTTAAAATGTAAGATACTGAACCTCAGTTGGGCTGGTGGGACAGCGGGTGGCGGAACATCTCCCTTATTTTTAAATCCAAAACTTGACTTAACAGGGTTAAAATCAAACTGACCAATAAAAAGTAATAACAGAATGACAGACTAAATGCATTAAACCTCTCATAATATTATTTAAACTAAATAATATAAACTTTGAACGTCCTATTTTAAATATTTCATTGACTAAATGAATCGCTATTTATTTATTAACTTTTAGTCATGCATTGTAACACTGTATTTTAATCATTAGAAAATCATGTGTCACTTATTTATTTATTTATTTATTTATTCATTCAAAATAAATTAACGTTTACTTTTATTAAGTTTACCATGTAACCTCTATTAGCAGGTAATACCCAAATTTACCACCGGACTACATAACATTTGCTAAACAAAATGATGTTATTGAAAAAATAATGTTTCAGTCAGGTTTCTGTACAAGCTCCAGCAGCTTGTTTTTACAGTCGAGGGTCTTCTCTCTCTCAGCCACACCCACACTCCTTAGCTCCACCACCTTCACGTTCTCATAGGACACGACATTGATAGAATAACATGAACATTGAAATTGAAGTTATTACATGATGTATATTTTTGCATGAATGCATTTTAATATAACTTAAAAGAACAATAAAATGATCACTATCCCAGTTTAATAATCACCTTTTTTTTCTCCCGTTTCCTGTTTAGACACTCATTACTGTCAAAAAAAGGCTAATTTTGGATGATATTACAAGAGTTATGGTGTCCACTTAATAATTATACAATCATGACTCCTGTATCATGTCCTGAAGGCAGCACTGTGTCCATATCTGAGAACCATTCATAATTGATCTGAAACTTTCATAAAAAATTGCTCTAGTCAAAGTGAAAAGAAAATATATATATATATATATATATATATATATATATATATATATATATATATATATTTTTTTTTTTTTTTTTTTGTAAGTCAGGGTCCCTTTCCAGGGCCCTTGGCAGCCTCTGCTTGGAGCAAATTTGATGAAAGATTATAGAAAAAAAACATTGTAAAGAAGATCCCTGCTGATTTTTATTTAATTTATTTACTCTATCTTTCGTCTCCATCATATTTATCTGTTTAAAGTAAGTCTATTCAGAACAAGCTTCATTGTCTTTACTGTCCATTGTCTAGTTGAAACCTGCTGATTTGTAAACTTTAGCATGTTGAGGTTAATTCCATTCGTGGTGTTAGGTTGCCATCTAGTGGCAGTTTCACGTTATTGCTAACTGAATTACTTTAGGTGGTAAACACATCTGTAGACTGTATGAGTTGTGTACAGTAATTAACAAACACCTTTATTTGAATATAAATATGAAGTACAATATCCCTACTCAGTAGGAAAACATCCCAGAGGAGGGTTTTCATCCTCTGCGGTCTGCGTGTCACCTGGAGCGGGTGAGACCTGCTCTGCTTTCGTTTCCAGTGTCCAGCGCGGGTGAGGAGGGGGGCTGCTGCTCAGGAACCAGGAACCAGGAACCGGGTCTGGCTCGACCCTGACTAGGTTCCCAGGACCCAGGTTCAAGCCCCTGGATTGCAACTAAGTTCAACCGCTTTGGCCCCTGAGCAAGGCCCCTGAGAATAGATTTCCCCATTGTGGGAGTAATAAAATAAATTATTATTATTTGACAGGCCAGGTCAGACTGTGTTCACATGGTTTATTTTGATTTACTAGTTTCCAGATTCATTGAACGCATCACCATCCTATAATAGTTTTCCATACAGGGATTTCTTTAACTTGTACACAAACTTCTGTTAGATTAGAACCTGTTAGATTTGCAGCTTCGGTATCCATGGCAGGTATGGCATTGTCAGCTTTGTTAGCCATAGGATGAATTACAGGGAGGAAACGGTCTCAAATGTGTTTATTTAACTTCTTCATAGCACTGGTAAAACACTTCAGTAGCCATGGCATGTCATGAAAAAGGGGGGAGGACTGCCGCTCTTTAACGTCATTCCCGTAAAGTGAACTGAATTAACGTAAAGTGTCAACATATAAAATAGAATCACGACAGTAATAACATCCCAGGAAGCTGGCTGTATGGTTTACAATACAATCTCATACAAAAAACAAACTGGTCGTAAACCATGTAATATGTGAGCATATCAGAAAGGAATTTTGTGACATATTTTTTTGTCTCTTGTTAAACCATTAAGTTACATAGTAAATCTTATGATTGCAATTGGTACATTTCATATACACAAAGCAAAATTCTCAAAAGCACTCTCAAATTTCAATGCTTTCCTTGGAGATTTTAATTTATATATAGACTCCCTTAAACTTATGTCAAACCAAAAGAGCGAACACACATTGTCATATTATAGAGACCCTTTTTCTGTCTTGCTTGATTGAGCTAAATTAATTTTAGAGATATTTTTATTTGATTCATTTATACATATATCATTTTATATTGTATACTGTATTGCACAAGTTTTTGTGTATAAATGTTTGGCTGAATGTCTGTCTATTCTAAATCTCTAAAATGCTCAATAAAAAAATAAAAAATAAAAAAAAGAATTCTCCTCAAGTCCAGCAGATGGCAGCAGAGCATCAGAAACGTTTCATAATCGGAAACGTTTATATTTCTTCCTTTTTCTTCCTTCGATGAAATTATTTAATCCAAGTTAGAGAAACTTGTGTGACATATTTTTTGTCTCTTGTATTTCTGACTTAGCCTGGATTAAATTGGCTTTTTAGAGTTAAAAATACAGTGAAATATCTATTCAGGCTTCAGTGAAAGCGGAAGCTTCCTGTCCGGCACTTTTATAATACATCCATGGTCCGGCATCTTCAGGTACAAAGACGTGTGCCTTTAGTAATAAAACGACTAGCCATGGCAAAAACCACACAAAATACGCGTCATCACATGTGGACAGTTGAAAAGACCGAAATACACTCCGTTGATTCCGACGGGGGATTAGCTCAGATGGTAGAGCGCTCGCTTAGCATGCGAGAGGTAGCGGGATCGATGCCCGCATCCTCCAAACATTCTTTATGAATTTTGCAGTAAGATTATTTCCAAATATTCTTCTTCCATCTGTTTATATCACAAGTTTCATATTTCATTATCTCTTATAAAGAAAAATAATCTAAATCGCCAGGGTTGCAGGGTTACAAACTACAAATAGTAACCGCAGCATTGTTGTTTATACTGCAGTCTTCAGAAGAAGAGGAAGCGCTTAAAAAAACACTTATAACAAAAATAAGACTTTACACAATATACTTTTGACATCTGCTGGACTTGAGGAGAAGTTAAAAACGGTCAGCAGTGATCTTCAGCGTCGTATCTTGTGACATGGTGGATGGAGAGAAGTCTGAGAACGGAGCTCCGAAAAGTAAGCCAGAGAGGGAGGAACGTCATTGGTCAAAAGTAAGCCCAAAGGGGAACGTGGTTGGCTAATGTGGGCTTACTTTGGGTTTACTTTGGTCAAGTTGACGGGAGCCAGTAGGTGCAAAACGAGAGGTCGCGGGTTCGAAACCAGCATCCTCCAAATGTTTTTTTTATGAATCTCATAAGTAAGATTGTAGAGATATTCTTCTTCCTTCTTTTTATATCAGAAGTTTGACTTTTCATTACATGTTATGAAGACAGTGAAACTCAAATGCACTTCCTCTTCTGGTCTAGCCCTTCCAGACCCTGGCTGACTGGCAGCGAAATACTGGATAGGCATACATTTTCTGAATGAAAACAAGAAAAAGTTACTTTTGGTGATCTGAAAGGTACCTGTATATATCAAGTGTATACATTCAACTGTAACAGATGCTGTCTCCCCTCATTTAAAAAAATAGAAAATTATTTGCGTCAGCTAATTAACATTTTACTGTAATGACAAAGTCGTATCTAATTTAATAGGCATATCAGAAAAAAACATTGTATATTATGCAAGCATAGTTATCAAAATGCATCTATTACGTTTTTATATTTTTTTCCCATCATTTTTATTTCATAGCTGTAACACTCCTCTTCTATCCTCAGACATATTTTTAAGATATTTAAGTCCAGCTCCTGCAAATGTTGGGCCATCAACAGATATCACAACTTCTGGGGTATTCCTATTGTATTAAAGATTTTTTTCAAATGTATTTTTAATGGGTTAAGCATGCAAACTGGGTAACATGTTAACTTATGAATCAAAGATGATGGTAAAAACAATACTATTCCATTTCTTTTGTAATCGTGTTTAAATCCGTGATGGGGGGGCCGCGGGCGGCGCCACGATATTCTTTATATTAACCGGTGCTCTAATGGACATTTATTTGGGTTTTATGATAATCTATTACGCATGAAGTAGCCTGGGCTACTGCAACAGCACTTCCAAGTAATCACATTATTAAAAACAAAAACATGAATTGAAATGATTTGGACATCATCTGCAGGCACTACCCCCAGCTAAAAGCAGTGCTTCGCTCGAAATTCACACGATTATTCCAAGATCCGAGATCTTTATATAAATATATTTTAAATTTTATATTAACTTTAGTGACACCCTTTCCTCTTTATTTATCGTAGACAATCTTAGATTTTTACATTCAAAAAGAATAAAACACGACTTACCCTGCTGCGGATGAATGGTGACAAGTCTGACAACAAAGCAGCGAAAAGTTAGACAGAGAGGAGAAACGTGATTGGTCAAAAGTAAGCCCCAGGTCGAAAGTAAGCCCAAAGTAAGCCCAAGAGGGAGAACGTGATTGGCTAATGTGGGTTTACTTTGGGCTTACTTTGGCGAAATTGACGGGAGCCAGTAGGCGCAAAGCAAGAGGTCGAGGGATCGAAACCCGCATCCTCCAAATGGAAGAGGGAGCACTTAAAAAAATACTTATAACACAAATAAGACTTTACACAATATTCTTTTGACATCTGCTGGACTTGAGGAGAAGTTAAAAACTGTCAGCAGTGATCTTCTGCGTCGTATCTTGTGACATGGTGGATGGAGAGAAGTCTGAGAACGGAGCTCCGAAAAGTAAGCAAGAGAGGGAGGAACGTCATTGGTCAAAAGTAAGCCCAAAGGGGAACGTGATTGGCTAATGTGGGCTTACTTTGGGCTTACTTTGGCGAAGTTGACGGGAGCCAGTCGGTGCAAAGCGAGAGGTCGCGGGTTCGAAACCAGCATCCTCCAAATGTTTTTTTATGAATCTCACAAGTAAGATTGTGTATAGAGCTATTCTTCTTCCTTCTTTTTATATCAGAAGTTTGACTTTTCATTACATGTTATGAAGACAGGGAAACTCAAATGTAACACTAATATCAGTGGCGGCTGGTGTAGTTTTCTCTAGGGGGGGCTATACCAAACTCCAAAATGGACATATACCAAAAAGCAGACAAATACAGTAATTACTAAAATATCACATCTGTATTTGAATAAATGAAATGAAAAATATCAACATTATAAAGACATGCAGTGTTTTCTATGAATCTCACAAGTAAGATTGTGTAGAGCTATTCTTCTTCCTTCCTTTTATATCAAAGGTTTAACTTTTCATTACATCTTATGAACACAACAAACTCAAACGTAACACTAAGTACAGTTACTTTGGGCTTACTTTGGCGAATTTGACGGGAGCCAGTAGCTGCTGAAGTACAGGAAACCAGACTACTGAGTGTTCAGTTAAGGAAACTGTACATTATTTTAAGATGTTCAATTTTAATTATGAATAAAATATTAAAAGATGCAACAATAAATGTTGTTCCATATATAACATTGTTAACGGTAGCCAAGGGTGTGTGTGTGTGTGTGTGTGTGTGTGTGTGTGTGTGTGTGTGTGTGTGTGTGTGTGTGTGTGTGTGTGTGTGTGTGTGTGTGTGTGTGTGTGTGTGTGTGTGTGTGTGAGCATGCACATGGCAGGGTTCCCACAGTGTCCCCTCATTTTCTCCTCCCCTCCTTGTACTCTCTCGCTCCTCTTCTCTTCCTCCTGCTCCTCTGCTCCTCTTCTTGTCTTCCCCCCGTCTCCTCATCCTCCTCCTCTCCCCATCACTCCTTCTCCTCTTCTCTTCCTGCTCCTCTCCCCCTCTTCCTCCCCTCCCCGTCTCCTCCTCCTCCTGGAGTAAGAACCTCTTTATTGTGACCTATGATCTATATATTGTTCTGCTTATTTTAAACTACTATTAAAGTCATGGAAATGGGGTCAAATATTATGGAAAAGTTTGGAAAATTCATTGCTAAAACTGTGGGAACCTTTTCTGTTTCTGTTTCGGTTTCTTCTTAAACTTTCTCTTCAGATTTCTGACATAAAAACTAAACATTTGAATGTATCAGATTTGAAGAACCAACTGAAGAACTAGAGATGTGTCTGAACCTGGAATAAAACATCTGAACAATCTAGAATTAACTGGGAAATAACAAATATACATTTCTTACAACATTTAAATAGGCAATAGAGTAATTATGTAATTAATTATTAGTATTACATTTTAAAAAAATAATAATTTTATATGAGTTCAAAAGCATATTTCAGAAGAAAGTATGAATAAATCCCAGATTGATCCACGATTACATATTGTATTCCAGATTTCATCTCCAGCTCCTTTCTCTGCAGCTTTTACAAATGTTTTCCACGGTTGAATTAGTTTCATGGTTGATCATCTTGATGTAGTTTTTCTGGGACAGTTGGGAGGTTTTTTTTCTTGAAAGTAGAAAGAAGAAGTCCAGGATGTGTGAGAAAGGCTTGACATATCCTCCTGAGTTCATCCTGGATGATTCCGCTGCAGGAAGACGATCCAGGATGAGGAGGTGCAGCTGTGTCAAGCCAGGTTGAACTAATCCTGGTACGTGCACGTTGACGTTTGTTTAAGCAGACCGTGAGGTCGGTCCCAGATGTCCTGATTCATAAATGGAGAGGACGAGTCTCGCTGATGTTTCACCGAGTGAACAACAGCTTCTAATGGAAACGTACGAGGAGCTTAAACAGCTGAGACGTTCAAAAATGTCCTCCAGACGCTGTTAATAAACTCAGAGGGTCTGACAGACAACAGTGGGCAGACTGAATGTGTAGCAGTCCAACGTATGACCTGTAGAGCTCCTTTACTGAATAACTTGTTACTGTGGCTGAAATCAGTTAAACCAATGTTGACTTCCTTTGACTACCGTTACATTTCATTTCAACAAATACAAGTTTACCAAATATAAAACTCTCACCATGGAAACATCTCTTTCTAGGTTTTTAATATCATGTGTTAATAAGTCTGTTAAGATCATTCATCCAGGTTACAGCAAGACGTACTGTAAGGTGCAACAAATAATGTCTTTTTATGGTTTTCAGAGTGTAAAACTAAATATTACATTAACGCACATCCTACTGTAGGTCAACTTTGCACAGACTCATATCCGGCACTTTAAAACCTCATGTTGTACATTTTCTCTTTTCATTATATATTTGTTCTTTGTATTGCACCAATCACCACAACAAATTCCTTGAGTGTGTTTAACAAACTTGGCATTAAACTTATTTCTGATTCTGATTCTAAATACACGTGTGTTGAAGTAAGAAAAGTGAAATAAAGCTGCCATCACCTTTCTAATTCTCATCTGTATGAAACTAGTTTTACTACATGAAATATTACACATCAGTTCATCATGTTGTTGTGTCTCTCACATTCAAACAAATGTTTCATTTTCTCTTCATACAAATGAATGAGTTGACATTTGTCCCAGAACTCCTCCTGACATGTTTGTTTGTGTGGAAACTTGAATCATTTGGATGGATGGATCCACTGGTGGAGCTGTAGAGCTGCAGAGCTGAAGTCACTACGTCTTTGTTGGAGCAGCAGCACGATGTTATGAATATTGATGAAGCTCTTTTTCACTGGTTCTGTTGGACTGTTGGAACCTGCATCCTGGTGGCTTCAGCTCACATCTTTTATTCTTCATTCAGGTTGGAGCGCTGCTGGTTGTCAGAGATCAGCTGTTCTTCTCTGGTCTCAGCTCTGAAGTCCAACCCCTCCCATCTGAAAGTTTCAACAAGAAGCTGCAGGATTCAGGAGTGAAACATCTGTGTTTCCTGGAGAGTCCAGACTGCAGACGGGAGACTGAGGTCAGACATGTTTTAGTTGTGTGTTCAGATGAATCTGGTGTGAAAGTCGTATTGACACTAACCTGCTGACATCAGGCTGATCTGCTGCTGATCCACACTGACCATCTTACTGCTCTGGTTTCTTCTTCTCCGGTGTCTTAAATAATAGACAGTCATTGTCAACCTTTTTTTATGATAGAAACAAACACATGAGTATGTTATTTAATTGATTTACTTGTCAACTGCATAGCTCACTTCTCCAACTTTCCCCATGCCTTGTCTCCATATTTTATCTATAAGTCTCTCATGTGTCTGTCCACAGGGAAGTCTAGGTGCCAGTTAGTTCGGTTGTGCATCAGCCTCTCTGCTACCTGAGGGCCACCCCCCTGAAGACCTCCCTTGTGTACACATAATTTGTTTGGAAAATTCAATAAAACAATTTTCTTCTTAAAAATCAGGATCATGTCCTAGTATTTAAATATATCACTTAATCATCTGCTGTGACCCACCGCCTAATTTACCTGACATCAGTTGAATAAGGGGAGTACCGGTGTGGGTACCAGATTGTATCGGGCTGCAATATTTTCCCCGGAAGTGTGCATTTTTTTCCCCGCGATGGTATTTTAGTCAGAAGCAGCAGATCATAGTGGAGGTAAAAGGGAGAAGAAACATATACAAGAAATTATCAGTGATCTTACTGACATAGGCTAAAAAAAGTATTAGAGTTAAAATATTTATTAGGGACTATTTTCACTATTTCCTCTCTTCATTAGGAGATTCATCAGTGAGCTGAGAACAATAATAGCCTACTATATACAGTATAGGGTAAACAATGTTTTGCTTGCTGCATAGCAGTAAGCAGTTAAATATTTTGATCTTAATAGACATTTTAAATGATCGATTTGCTTTATTACATTTAATAATCATCAGTTTTCACAAGACGGAACGTCATCACGTACGGTCATAAGCCAATCACAAGACGGAACGTCATCACGTACGGGGAGCCGGGAAAAAAAAGCAGGTGGGAAAAAAAAGCACCGACACCGGCACGTATTTTTGTCCACTTAAAGCACTGTTTACAAACACCAGGAAACTGGACCACATTACACCGGTCATGAAATCACTACACTGGCTTCCAGTGTTTAAAATCTTACTGCTGGACTACAAAGCACTGAATGGTCTTGGACCAAAATACATGCTGGATCTGTTAGTTCCTATGAAGCTCCCAGACCCCTGAGGTTCATCTGGATCTGGTTTGTTGTGGTTCCCAAGAACCAGAACCAAGCAAGGTGAGGCAGTTCAGTTATTCTGCTCCTCACCGGTGGAACAAACTTCCTGTAGACCTGAGGTCTGCTCAAACTGTAGATCCTTTAAATCAGGCCTAAAAACATTACTGTTTACTGAAGCATACTCCTAAATTAAATACTTACCTGCTGGACTCTACTGCCCTTACCTTTTAACAGCTTGTGCTTTTTATTATTTTACCTCATCATTTTATTGGTTATTTATTGTTTAATCGTGTGTTGCTGCTTTTAATGTTGATGTAAAGCACTTTGAATTACCTTGTGTTGAATTGTGCTGTACAAATAAACTTGCCTTGCCTATATTCGATTAGGAATAAAATGTGTTAACGAGATCAGCAAATCATTGCCTTCTGTTTTTGTTTCATTTCAAACGGCCCACCAACGGCGTCCTGCGACGCGCTGTCTGACTGATTGCAAACTTTAACTTAAACAAAACTAGTTATTCAACGAGAATCAACAAAAAACAGAATGGCAACAACAACACCAGGAAAAGGACAAAAGACTATGGAGAACGACATCGAGGATATTAAGAATTCACTCAACTTTGTGACGGAGGAGCTGAGCAAGGTAGTCAAACAACAAGCTACCCTCCTCGACCTGATGAATGAAGTCAGGATGTTGAAGAACACTGTCAGAGAGAAAGATAAGAAGATTGAAGAATTGGAACAAAGGCTAAATGATGTGGAACAATGTACGAGGATGGAGGATGTGGTCATAAGTGGTCTCCAGGTGAAGCCGAGAACGTATGCCAGAGCAGCGGCTGAAGGCAGGAACGTAAGCGAGGATGCGACGCCTGAGGATCAACTTTCCCTGGAAACGCAAGTGATAAACTTCTTCAAATCTAAAAGCATCAGGATCGACCCAAACAACATCGTGGCTTGTCATACACTCCCAAGAAAGGATCGCAATGCCAAATCCAACATCATCATCCGTTTTTGGAACAGAAAACACAAAGTGGAATTAATGATGCAGAGTTTCCTCCCCTGCATCATGCAGGGGAGGAAACTCAAAGGGTCCGATGTGTACATAAACGAGCACCTTACAAGAAAAAATGCAGAGATCGCCAGAGAAGCAAGGATCCTGAGGAGACAAACCAAAATAAAATCTACCTGGACCAGGAACTGCAGGGTGATGATCAAGCTGAACGGGGACACACCAGAAACGGCCAAGGTACTAACAGTAAGAGACGTCAAAGAACTAGACACATACAAATGAAGTGCTTTGGCGGGTGTGCTGGCACAATAGTGCTAGTTATGTATAACTGATGAAGTTCACTCCTACACCAAATGGAGCATAATCTCTTTATTTTTTCCCTTCTGAATATCTTTTTTGACTCTATTATGCGCTTGCTAAAGTTAAGAATTTTTCTTGCTGGATGGAGGACCTATTTTTTTCCTCCTGCAAAGTTTTTTTGCTGCTTATCTGACATCTTGCATGAAGCTGGTATGGACATCATGACTTTTCTATCCCTTATACATACTATCCTGCATACCGCCGCCCCCCCCTGTTTTTTCCTGCATGGACATAGGCAACTTCATCCCCTGGATTATTTTTTGTTTGATAGATACCTTCTCTGCTTGCATGGTTTACTGCATTATTTCACTGCATGACTCTTGGTGACTTTTGTTGGATTAATTGCCTGCTGGCTTGGATTTATAACTCTCTGCAAGATTGGAAAATGTTACTTTTTTTTGTGGGGATCAATGCGGCATGTATATACTAGTGAATGTGCAAGGACTATGTATGGGCCTGTGGGAGAGAGGTTATGGGAGGGTATCAGCATTGTGCATGGGTGAGGGTGAGAAATGTCATGTTAGTGTGAAAGGAGTATGTTTGTGTTTAAGGCCCTGTGAAGGGCCTTATGTAAAACATAACACAACCACATGTCAACAAATACAATTCACATTCACCCTAGTCAGAATTATTTAACTCACATCTCTACAGATCACGAAGGAACCATGCTAAACACATTTCAACATAATGACCATCACCAACTTGACATTGAAAATGACATTGACCCTGTAAACAACTTCTTTTACAATACCGATATCGACTGCCGATATTACACTGAGGACCAATTCAATAAGGACGTCAGCTCTCAAGATAAAATATCAATAATCCATTTCAACAGTAGAAGCATGTATGCCAATTTCCTTTAATATAATTGCAATATCTGAAACTTGGTTTAACAGTGACAAGGGTACCGACTTTGAAATGGAGGGCTACGAAATGACATATAAAAACAGAGTAAATAAGATCGGAGGGGGTGTGGCTTTATATGTGGACAAAAACTTACAGTAAATTATAAGGTGGTGGAAAAACTGACAACAGTGGTGGATAATGTGCTAGAATGTGTCACAATAGAAATCCTAATGGAAAAAACTAAAAATATCAGAGTGAGTTGCATATATAGATCACCAAGCTCCAATATAGACATATTCAAGGATTGGATAGAAGAAAACTTCACAAATGCAAATCATAAAATTACGTATATCTGTGGAGACATCAACATTGATCTACTAAATCCAAATAAACACAAAAATACTGAAGCATTTATCAATACCCTGTACAGTCTCTGCCTATATCCCAAAATCACCAGACCCACCCGAATTACTGCTCAAGGCGCAACACTAATTGATAACATTTTCACAAATGTAATAACTAACAATTCTGAGAGCGGGGTATTGATAAATGATATTAGTGACCACTTGCCAATTTTTACAATTCACCACTGTATCATTAAAAAAAAAACCCATCAGGACAATAAACCACACTACAGACGGATCAAAACTGAAGAGTCTATGGAGGCATTTAAAAATGACCTCATATCATATAACTGGGAAACAGTCTATAAAGAAAAGGATGTGGATAAAGCATATGATGAATTTATACGAATATTTAAATTATTATATGATAAAAATTGCCCAACTAAACTAATTAATATGAATCACAAATATAATAATAACCAATGGATCACAATAGGCTTACTGAATGCCTGCAAGAAGAAAAAAACATTATATAGAGAATTTATTAAACGGAGAACGAGAGAAGCTGAAGATAAATACAAGAAATATAAAAATAAATTAACTAATATTATTAGAACATGTAAAAAAGAATACTATGATAAAATACTAGAGAATAACAAAAATAACATTAAAGGGATATGGAAGATATTTTTTTTTTTTTTTTTTTTTTTTACCTTGTCTGCACACATATTATTGATTGATACCATGACGGTAGAAACCAAAAGTGTATATATGTGCATTATTACTATATGTAATATATACATATATATACGCACACATATGCGTACACATACATAAATATACACATACAAACCCAGTGTTTTTTTTTTGTTTTTTTTTGGGGGGGGGGGGGGGGGGGTGACGACATCCACTGCCAATCCAGGAAGCAGGAACACACGGAGACACACGTCAAGCACTGGAAATCTGCAACAAAAAAACCACAAACAAAGCACGAAACCGGCACGGAGCCATCCAAAACACGAACAGCAATCGACCTAAATCTTGAGATCTGATCGCAGTCTGAGCTAAGCTATCGCTACCGCTACCTAAACCCAAAAACTAGAGAGCCAGCATGCAGGTGAACAAGCCAGTGTGTATGTCTATGTGTGTGTGTGTGTATGTATATGATCATGCGTGTGTGTGTGTGTGTGTGTGTGTGTGTGTGTGTGTGTGTGTGTGTGTGTATGCATGTGACTAAATGACTATATGTGTGTGTGTGTGTGTGTGTGTGTGTGTGTGTGTGTGTGTGTGTGTGTGTGTGTGTGTGTGTGTGTGTGTGTGTGTGTGTGTGTGTGTGTGTGTGTGTGTGTGTAATAAACCAAACAAAGCTCCACCTGAAGTGTATCTGTAGTGGGGGAGGGGGGGGAGCAACCCCGCCACCCGCGAGACCAGAGGCCGACAAGGAAGAGCCCGGAACCCAGGCCACCGGCAACCCCACAGAGGGGAGAAGTAGGAGGGAGGCAACCCACCGCCTGCGAGGCCCCCCCCCCACCCGGCGGCGGCCGAGGGGGCCCGCGGGCGGGGCCCCCACGGCGCGGAAAGAAGCAGCCAGGGATCCCGCGGCGGCGGACCGCGACCCAGGCAATCCCCGGCCACCCGGTCCGGGCCGGACACGCGGCCAGGAGGCCCTCACCCTTCAGGCCAACGACCCCCACCCGGCAGGGGGCCAGCCTGCCCGGAGAGACAGAGCCGCCCCGGCCGCCGACGCGGGCAGGCGCACCCGTCCCCCACGAAAGTGGCCCTCCAAGACCAGAGGGGCGCCCCGCCGTAGAGGCAGCGGGGGGGACCGGAGACGGGCCCGGAGAGAGGGAACCCCCCAACAAGGCGACACCAGCGCAGGCCCGACAACGGAGGGCCCCAGACCCAGGCATCCCATTCATTCATCCATTCACCTATCCGATACCTATACTAATAATAATATAATATACTATACATAATAATAATAATAATACTAATAATAATAATAATAATAATAACCATCTTTGTATAATATAATATTGATAAATTATTAAGTTTTTGATGTCCTGCCAATGGAGGCTCAAATCCTCCATGGCAGGACCCTTCCATACCGCATTCTCACCGACACAGACATACAATCACGCACCGTTTCCCCCTCCCCGGGGGGATCCAGCACCGCCAGAAGGCACCCCAGGCTGCACGGCGGGCCCCGCCAGGCCCGGGTAACCCGACCCACCCGTCCCAGGCCCAGGCCGGTGAGGGAACGCGGGTGATGTGGGACCCCCTCCCGCCCCTTGTGTTGAGTGCATGTGATTAATGCCATAAAAACAGGGAGGAGGGAGGGCCAAGTATCGATTGACACCGACCCCCCCCCCTCCCGAACTACGTGTCCTTGTCAAGTGTATTTATAAAGTGTTGAATGTGCAGTGTCTATTTTGCTGTTAAAACCGTGAGGCGGGGAGTGCCAGGCCCCGCGGGACAGTGCCCCCCACGACCCGGACCCCCCGCCTTTCGCCTATGTGCGTATGAATCGTGTAGGGGGGGCAAGAGGGGGAGCGGAGGCCGAAGCCAGGAAGCAGGACCAGCAAAGCCGGCCCTGATAAGACACCCGCGTCCCCCCACCGGCCGTCCAGTAGACGGGGGCCGGCCCCCCGAGCCGGGCAAGGGCCCCACCGTACCTCCAAGGGCGCCCCCGGCGCCGCCGGAGCCCCCAGACGGAGGGGGAAACGGTCCAACATCCTCCCATTCATACTGACAACATAAGACATAGATACCTGGGAATGGTGCCACCCCGCCGTCGCGCCCGCCCGTGCACCCCCCGGTCATGGGAGGCCCGCTCCCCGGACCCGGCCCCACCCCCCCCCGAGGCCACCCCGGCGGACACCCCAAGGGTCCCGGAGTCCCCACATCCGCAGGGGCACTTGGCCCCCGCCCAGCGACGGAGGACCAAGGCAGCAATGCCCCCCCAGCGCAGACAGCCACCCCCCACCCAGGCAGGGCCGGGCCCTCCGGGTGGGACCCCCACGTCCACGGCCCCGCCCCCCCCGGGAGGCCCGGAGACGCCCCAGCCAGGGATATGGAAGATATTAAATACTGTAGTTAGGAACAACCCCCGACACAAAGAGTATCCACAGGAAGATAAATAATATGGACAAAGTAGTAAATAAATGTAATAATTACCGTACTTTGCAAAGGTTGGACCAAAACTTGCAGCAGAAATACCCGAAACATTATCAGCAAACACAGCCGAGATTTATGTAGACAATAATCCCACTTCAATGTTTTTAAATCCCATAGATGAAGATGAAATTATTGACACTGTCAATAAATGTAAAAACAAAACATTGATGGATTCAGAAAAAATTGACATGAAGATAGTGAAAAGGGTAATAAGGGGGATATCTAAACCATTCACATACATCTGCAATCTGTCATTCGAAAACGGTCAAGTCCCACACAGAATGAAAATAGCAAAAATCATACCTATGTTCAAAGATGGTGAAAAATCCCACTTCACAAACTACAGACCTGTCTCTCTTCTACCACAATTCTCAAAAATCCTGGAAAAAGTATTCAATAATAGATTATGCAACTTCATAGACAAGCACAAATTACTATCCGATAATCAGTACGGTTTCCGTTCAAGCAGATCAACTTCATTAGCTCTAATAGAACTAATTGAAAAAATAACTAATTCCATGGATAAAAAGAAATTTGCGGTCGGTGTATTCATAGATTTAAAAAAAGCCTTTGACACAATTAATCACGAAATTCTAATAAAAAAACTGGAACGATACGGGATACGGGGGTTAGTGTTGAATTGGGTGGAAAGTTATTTGAAGAGCAGGAAACAATTTGTGCAGATGGGTGAATATAAATCAAAATGTGCTGACACTGTGTGTGGTGTCCCGCAAGGGTCAGTATTAGGGCCAATATTATTTAATTTATACATAAATGACATAAGCAAGGTATCTGATGTATTGAAAAGTGTATTATTTGCGGACGATACTAATCTCTTGGGAACAGGTGAGAACTTGCCGCTACTTTTAGACGTGATCACCTCCGAAATGTACAAAATGAAAAAATGGTTTGACCAAAATAAATTATCATTAAACATAAGTAAGACCAAATTCATGGTCTTTGGAAATTACAAATCAAATAGCCAAATTCAAATTCACATAGATGGAATACAAATAGAAAGAGTTAAAAAGATAAAATTCCTGGGTGTGATCATAGAAGAAAAAATTAGCTGGAAGCCACACATCAAACATGTTCAAAACAAACTGTCGAAAAGTATTTCATTATTAGCAAAGGCGAAACATTTCTTGAACTATAAATCACTACTCATCCTCTATAACTCATTGATCTTACCCTATTTAAATTACTGTTCGGAGGTTTGGGGGAACACATACAGAAGCTCACTTCACTCCTTGTGCATATTACAGAAAAGAGCTGTGAGAATAATATACAATGCAGGTTACCGGGACCACACAAATAAATTATTTTTACAATCTAAATTACTAAAATTTCTAGATCTAGTCAATTACAATACAGCAAAATTAATGTTTAGAGACAAGAATAATTTATTACCAGGACATATACAGGGGATATTCTTTGAAAGGGAGGGAGGTTATAACCTCAGGGGCCAACTTAATTTCAAAGTTATCAATAGACGCACAACACTGAAGAGCTTCTGTATGTCTACCTATGGGGTAAAACTTTGGAACAGCCTGAGCATAGATCTAAAACAAAGTAAAAACATATCACAATTTAAAAAAAGATATAAAGAAACTTTTTTCGCAAAATACAGTGGCGAATAAAAATGTAGATATATATAGATTTATTTAATATGTGTAGATATATAGATTAATATTATGGAAACATGTTATATATATGTATGTATATGGACATATAGTGATATATTATACATACAGTATTTATGTATGGGTATATCTCTGTTAATATATATGGAAATATAGTTATATATAGATATATTGATAAATGGATGTATATTCATGTTGATATATAGACTTATATTGTGTTTTTTTGTGTTCCATAAGTAAGCTCATTGATTCTCTTGCTATTTGGAAAAATGAATATAAGATTTAGGGGTAGGACCTGATAAGTATATACTTCAATCCTACTCCCTTTCGAATATGCTGGTGGATCTGCGAGGTCTGCCTTGTCTTTTGTTTACAGACACGTATGTATGTACGTATGTGTGTATGTGTATGTGTATGTGTATATATATATATATATATATATTTGTACTTTATTTTTTTTACTTTTTAATATTGTTTTTTTTTAATTTGCATATTTGAAATAAAGCTCAATAATAATAATATATATGTATGTCTATGCCACCAACTCTTTTGGGTTTTCTGGGTGTTTGTGCGCACGCGCTGCCATCTGCATCACGTGGTGCTGCTAACGTTTGCTAGGGGGAGCTAGAGTCCAACCACTAACGGTTGCTAGGGGGAGCTAGAGTCCAACCACTAACGGTTGCTAGGGGGAGCTAGAGTCCAACCACTAACGGTTGCTAGGGGGAGCTAGAGTCCAACCACTAACGGTTGCTAGGGGGAGCTAGAGTCCAACCACTAACGGTTGCTAGGGGGAGCTAGAGTCCAACCACTAACGGTTGCTAGGGGGAGCTAGAGTCCAACCGACACTAACGACTGAGAAGTTTACTTTGAGCGACAAACACTTCTGTTTTCACCAACCATATCGCTATTTTCGGTAAGTAGGCATTGTAAATGTTTGTAAGTAGTTTGTATGGTCCAAGAGAGACATTGTGAATGAGAGACGGAGCAGAGTTTATTCTACAACTGGTAAAGGGCGCACACGGTAAACAGCTTTAGTCTGTTCTGTAATAGCTTTCTGTTTAATGTTAATAAGACCGAGTGGTTGTGTGAACCGTTAATTTGCATGACAGCGGTTCGGTTGCAGAAAGTAAAGTTTAGAGGTTAATGTAGCCTAATTAAGTTTTATTGTAGCTATATATTGTTTTATTTTATTATATACAGCATACCATCTAGATGTAGTGCTTACAACATAAATTTGGGATATAGATTCTAGGAAATTAAAAGAAAGTAAAGGAAAAAGTCTTGACGTTGGCGGGAGTTATGACCGTTAGTCGCACCAGCGCCATTTTGTGTCTGAGAGGAAACGGTTAATTTAATCTGTTTCGATCAATAACTTCATTTTCACCAAACACATATTTCATCGCAGTAAATTTATGTATCTAATTTTTTGGTTTATCGCCCAGGCCTACACCAAATCAAAGAAACTGCTTTAAAATGTTGTAATTCCTCACGTGTGCAAATGTTTGGTTATTTTCTCCAGAACCTTAGATTGTTGTTATTTTCTGATATGCTTATGATGATAAGTTGAGTTTTATGTGAACAGCAAAGGCACTTTTTATAGTATTATTGACCCAGGAATGTGGGGGGACCTGGGGGGGGCGGTGGCCAGGAGTGCGAGGGCCCGATCAACGCTGCTGGCAGCGTTAATATTATATTATATATTGATACATATTGATATATTTCTATAAAATACTTCACAGGTAAAGAATGAAGAGGCATGTGACGGTCCCGCAGCAGCCGGTCATGGAGGTTCCCCAGGTGAGTCCTGATCACACACACGAATGAACAGACCGAGTTTGTGATTTACAGACATGTGCAAAGGTTAGTCGGCCTCCATTTTTCAGGAATCACAAACTTTAAGAGTTTGTATGTTTTTGAAAAGGGGCGGTTATACGTGACGGGGACGAGCTGTCGAGCTGCAGCAGCCAGTTACAAGCTTGGAACGTGCAAGCGCATGTCGTCAGGAGATTAATTAACTGAAACATCTGTCGGTTGAGCGATGACTGAAAAACCTCTGAATCCAGCTCACACGTTTGATCGGTGGATTAAACCCCCACCAGCAGCATCAGCACTGCCCCTTCCCACAAGCACCGACACAACTAGGGTTGCCACCTTTCAGAAATACAAATAAGGGACGGCCCGAATTCAGCAGGGCAGGCGCCAAAAAAAATGCATAGAAATGTATTTATTTTATATGAAAAAACAAAAAGCTTTGATTTAAAGTTTAAAGTGCTTTAATAGCATTGAACTTGCGTGACTGTACAGACAGCCAACCATACTAGCAACTGAAATAACCTCCTATGCTCTGTATGTCCACATCAGCCCAGATGTACTGTATGCAGGTAAATATAAATATAGCCTATGAAGGTCGGAAAATTAGAATATGATGTAAAAAGTTAATTTATTTCAATAATTCATCTTAAAAGGTGAAACTAATATATTACATAGTCTCATTACATGCAAAGCAAAGTACAGTATTTTGATGATTGAATTGTTTATCGATTTCATAAAATATTCAATTTTTTTTAGATTTTTTGTTTGGGGTTTTCATAAACTGTGAGCCGTAATCATCAAAATTATAACAAATAAAGGCTTAAAATATCTCACTTTGAATGTAGTGGGAAATAATATCTATTTGTTTCATCTTTAGTTGAATTTACTATGAATGAAGTTTTGCAATATATTCTATTTTTCTGACCTTCACCTGTATATTATGACATCAATAATTAAGACCATAATATATGTCCCGTATCAAACCATGTCAAGCTCAGGGGATGTTTCAGGTATGAAGAACTGAGCAACAGATGCCTGGCTCCTCCGGGATGTTATATTATGTGAAATACGGAATAAACTGCATTCCGTATTGGTTCAATACAGAACGCAACTTTTAATTTCCAATTACGTAACAATTCCGTATTTCAAGGGACGGTTGGCAACCCTAGTACCACGTCCACGATTCGATTTTTGGGATAACTTGATATCCAGTTTTATCTGGGCAGGAGCCAGGCCGAGGATAAGACTGAGGACCCTTCAAATAGAAAAGGAAAATGAGGGACCAGCGCTGCCAAATTTTAAAGAATATTATGCGGTCCAATTGAGACCATTGTTTACTGGGGCTCCTCCCCCCACTATCAATCTAGATGAAAGGACATTGAGTGTGTTCACATGGGAAGTTTAATTCCTCTTTAATTCAGAATTAAAATGAAATCCAATTTAAAATGAGTAAAAATTACCAAGTAAACACCTAATTCTGAATGAAAATGGCCGAAGTAAGTGGCTGGTTTATTCCGATTTTAAATCCGAATAGAATAATTCTGCGATCATGTATACACTCATTCCGCTTTAAATTAATCCCGGTCTTTCTGCGCTGCTCGTTTCCTCGCCCGTCTGTCGCCATGACGCTTATTTTCCGCGTTGGACTTGTTTTCCAAACAAGGTTTCAAGATGGCAGCACGTAGTAAACGGTGGTCAAGAGCAGAGACGATTTATTTAATAAACAGCTTGGAGGACCTAGAAATAATTAAAGGGGACCTATTATGGCATTTAATGTATATTTTAAACAGGCCTTGAATGTCTTAAAAACAATCAAAAGCTTATTTTTTTCTACATAAATTAGAAATTCAGCCTCTGGGCCATGTCTTTATTTTTACCGCTTCTAACCTCCTTCTCTATGGGGGATTCTGAGGGGCGGGGAGGCTATGATAATGAGGCTCTGCGCTGATTGGCTGCCTAAATGTGTTGCAGGGGAGGGAACAAAGCTTCGCTCTGGCAGAAGAGCAGTGGCTGCGTACACTATTAAAGCGTGTCCCATGCGAGGGAGCTTCAGCGACAAAATAAATTCCATTGCTTTATTTTCTATTGGACTGTCCTAACTGGCCGCAAATTTAACGGTTTCAGTGTGGACAGAGGGCGTCCGATGTCACGCAGCTCGACGCAACAGTCGAACGCTCGCATGCAGTTATGACACGGTGTAAACGGCTCCCTGGGATCTTAAAGCCTGAATTACGGTCCTGCGTTAAATCAACGCGTACCCTACGCCGTAGGCTCTGCGTTGGTGTAACGCGGAACCATAAATCAGCCTTTAGTTCCCTGACCGGGTCACCCCGTCTTCACACTAATTCACACAGGAAGATTGAATTGAATTCTAAACAGTTACCCCACAGTTATTTACTCAGATTCCTCATCATTTCATATGTTACAAGAAATCACAACACTGAATTTCCACAAATAAGCAACTTTATTGTTAAAAAAATAACATAAGTTGTATATAAATAACATGTATGCACTATTGTTGGCTCAAGGAAGGACCTTCTGAAGGTGTCTGAACAGCTTCAGGTACTTGGAAGATCTGAAACCATGAACAGAAGAAAAATGTATTACGGTATTAATAGAGCCACCGGGGCTCCTCACCGGTCCGGTCCGTGAGCAGCTCCGGCAGCACCGTATGCAGCCCCGGTGCTCCGGAGCTAAGCTAAATACTTAGCCCATGCAAAGATCATACTTGTAGACAAATATAAATAACATTAAAAAAATAACGTCACTTACCGCTGACTTGTGTGCAGTTGGCGGGTCCGTGCTGTTGGAACTGATCCTTTTATGAGGGTAAATGTCGATGCAAAACCTCATTTTAACTGTCCCTCGCTGTGGAAACAGCCACCGCTTCTGAACAATGGCGGAGCTCCAGCCGGCGGAGAGAGCTGGTTGTGGGCGTGGTTTCAGCAGCGGAGGCCGACCTATGGAAATCTGCTCCCGTCGTGACTCACGACGGGAGCAGATTCTGAACGGCTCGTAGTCACATGACACTGGAAGATTCAGCAGGGCGGGGGGTACAGACCAGTCTGGCAGTCAGAAGGCGCGCCGATTTTTTCCAGTGGCCAGCCGCGGTACTGCAACAAAAAATCCCATGTGGCCCAAAAAGCTTTTTTCCCATAGACCGCAATAGTAAAAGAGAAGCCTCTAAACTGTTCACAGGAACCTCCAGCTGTAATCACCGGCAATTACTAATCTTTGTATTCTATATTTTTAAGTCATGGACTTTATATACGTCAAAAATGTTTTATAACGGCCAGAAAAGTCAAAGAAAAGTCTCTTTCTGGGCGTGACGTCACGGCTGACGTGACAGCCGTGTCCGTGCATTCCACGGATGTTTATATTAATATATATTATGTAATTATATTATATTAATACATTAATAATATATGTAATACTATACATGTTATAATATACATTAATTAAGATATTATATTAATACATATTATATTAATACTCGCGTCATTGCCCCGGGGCATGATGGGAGGCCCCAGAGCATCATGGGAGGTGACTCAACTGCGCATGCTCTATGGGCCGCATAACGCGGAAGTAAACCCGGAAGTCAGAGATTTTTTCGGCTTATGCGCTGGCTGAGCAGAATGCATTGAAATGAATGGGCGGCCATTTTTGACGTCCCATCCAGTTCTATAATACATCCATGGTACAGACCTTGCAGAATTTCATGGGATTTCATCTTTCCTGTGTTGGCAGGGTGAGGGGAGACCACTTTATATATGTTAAAACAAGAAAAAACGCGTTTTTCATAATAGGTCCTCTTTAACTGTAAAGAAATCACAACACTGAATGTTCACAAATGGCAACTTTATTGTTAAAAAAGATAAAATAACATTTATGCGCTATTGCTGGCTCAAGGAAGGACCGTGCGTCTTCTGAGGGTCGTACATAAACAACTTCAGATGCATTGCTTGGAAGATCTGAAACCATAAACAGAAAAAAATGTATTATTAATAGAGCTCCGTGTCCTTATGCACTTTTAAGTGCGCGCCGTTTTAGTTTTTAGCCTAGCGTCCTTATCTTTTAGTGTTTAAGGTTTTTGGGTGTTTTTATTGTTTTTATTGCTTGCTTTGAGCCAGTGGCAACGAAATTTCGTTCCACTTGTACTTGGACTTTTGGAATGACAATAAAGTGAACCTTGAACCTTGATGTGTTTGTCTCCTGTCCAGGTTCCTGAGTCCTCGAGCCAGGGAGAACTGGGAGCCACCGGAGGAAGAGGAGGAGGAGGAGGAGGAGGAGGAGGAGGGGGTGACCAAGGGACTGCTGTTCCCCCCCAGGTGGGAGCAGGGCGCCGCCCCCTGGGAGGCGGAGCACGAGCGGGGCGCCGCCTCCTGTGGGGTAGAGGAGACGTAGAACGCTACGCCCTAGTAAGCATCCCCCTCCTCCTCCTCATAGCATTCCCTTACCTCAGGTCTCTCCTCTGGTCTCTCCGGTGGACTTTCCTCCTCCTTCTCCTCACCATGCTGTACCAGCATTACCCCAAGACGTTCTTCCTCCTCGGCCACCTCCTCGTCCTCCTCCCCCTCTCCTTCTTAATCCTCGTCGTAATCGTCGGCTTCTTCCACTAGAAGAGGCTTCTGGGTGTCCTACAGGTTCTCTGGGTGTCCAGATGTTCTGATGTTCTTGTCCTCACATGAGATGGTTATTGTTTTCAAACTCTGAGAAAAAACAGTTGCATTTTGCATTTTCTTGTTTATTATATATATATAAAAGGTTATTTTAAAAGCTGTGTCCTGTTGGTTTTAATAAACGTCTGATTGTCAGATGTCGGCGGTCCGTGTTCTGGTTTAGGAAGTTTCATCACCACTGGTTTCCTGTGGTTGGTCACATGACCTCGATGCTGTCGGTCGGTAAATTCTGATGCTAAACTACACATAAAAAACAACTAACTAAACATTAAACAAACTTCAGGTTATCTACGTGTGTATCAGTGTGTGTGTGTGTGTGTGTGTGTGTGTGTGTGTGTGTGTGTGTGTGTGTGTGTGTGTGTGAGTGAGTGAGTGAGTGAGAGTGTGTGTCACGATGGCTGTTCAGACACGTGAAAAGAAAGATGGCTGACAAATTCACGTGGTGACTGACGGTGCATCCGAAATGCCATACTAAACAGTATATACTCAAGATGCATACTTAAGTTCGACACACTTTTGAGTAAATATCAGTAGTATGCATTAATTCGGACGTACTACTCAGAGCCACACGGCACTTCCTGCCGTTGGGAGGGGGAGTTGTTACCATGGTAACAACTCCTGTCACAGCAGCAGTAGCAGCCCACCGCTCCGCTCTTTATATATATATATATATATATATATATATATATATATATATATATATATATATATATATGTTGATGAAACACCCACTAAATCAGCCAGGCATTTGGGGCTTAGCCCAGTGTGTAACACAGCATTTTTAGAGAATTAACTTTTGACCTCTGGAGAAATTTCTGGTAACTAATGAGCAAACTGAGATTTTAGAAAATTACTTAACACATTCAACACAGTGAATCTCTCAGATAAATTACTTTGTCTAACTGCATTGTGGTATTTTTTAATGTTAGAAGTGGTGTTAAATTAGGCTCATTATATGTTAGTTGTGTTCAATTTTTTATTATAATAATTAGTAATAGGATTATAAACTGGTCTAAAACAAAAGATAGCAGCTTCTATAAAGATTCTAAAAAGTACCATAGTTACTGCAGAAATTTATGTTCATCAAAAAGAGGAAGCACTGAGACTGGAAATATCCACCACAAATCTCCAAGAGTGCAAAAGGAGCACAGCACATCAAGGATTGATCACACAAATAGTTGAAGGAGCAGTCCCTTCATTACAGTTTTATAAGTTCAGTTGTTACAGACACTTTAGGCCTCACCCTCATGTTCTTGTACAGTCACCACTTCTCAGTTCAGAACATTGTTATTACTCTTGCCTGTGACTGTGTGGGGGATATCAAGTTATGAAAAACAACTCTTTGTATGACGAGGCAAAGGTACATTTTCTCACATTAAGCATAACATTAAGCATATCAACCTGAGTCCAGCAGCAAATTTATACCTATCTGTATTGTTATCATGCACACGTCTGAAAAATATCAGAATCAGACTTTTTTCTCAAAATACTGTAAATCTCTCTGAACTGTTTTTCACTTCCCAACCCTCCCTTTGCTTGAAAATGACTTATCTGAATATACAGGACTGTCTCAGAAAATTAGAATATTGTGATAAAGTTCTTTATTTTCTGTAATGCAATTAAAAAAGCAAATATGTCATACATTCTGGATTCATTACAAATCAACTGAAATATTGCAAGCCTTTTATTATTTTAATATTGGTGATTATGGCTTACAGCTTAAGAAAACTCAAATATCCTATCTCAAAATATTAGAATATTTCCTCAGACCAAGTAAAAAAAAAGATTTATAACAGCAAAACAAAATCAAACATTTGAAAATGTCCATTAATGCACTCAGTACTTGGTTGGGAATCCTTTTGCACGGATTACTGCATCAATGCGGCGTGGCATGGAGGCAATCAGCCTGTGGCATTGCTGAGGTGTTATGGATGCGCAGGATGCTTCAATAGCGGCCTTTAGCTCATTTGCATTGTTGGGTCTGGTGTCTTTCAGCTTCTTCTTCAGAATACCCCACAAATTCTCTATGGGGTTCAGGTCAGGGGAATTGGCAGGCCAATCGAGGACAGTAAAGCCATGGTCAGTACACCATTTACTGGTGGTTTTGGCACTGTGGGCAGGTGCCAGATCATGCTGGAAAATGAAATCATCACCTCCATAGAGCTTTTCAGCAGACGGAAGCATGTAGTGCTCTAAAATCTCTTGGTACACAGCTGCATTTACTCTGGACTTGATGAAACACAGTGGACCAACACCAGCAGCTGACATGGCTCCCCAAACCATCGTTGACTGTGACTGGAACTTCACACTGGATTTCAAGCAACTTGGACTTTGCTCCTCTCCAGCCTTTCTCCAGACTCTGGCGCCTTGACTTCCAAATGAAATACAAAACTTGCTTTCGTCTGAAACGAGGACTTTGGACCACTCTGCAACTGTCCAGTGCTTCTTTTCCATAGCCCAAGTCAGACGCTTCTTCCGTTGTCTTGAGTTCAGAAGTGGCTTGAACATGGGAATACAGCTATTGTAGCCCATTTCCCGGACACGTCTGTGAACAGTGGCTTTTGATACCTGGACTCCAGCTTCAGTCCACTGTCTTTGAAGCTCCCCAAATTCTGGAAGTGACTCTTCTTCACAATGCTGTTAAGGCTGCGGTCATCTCTCTTGGTTGTGCAGCATTTCCTGCCACATTTCCACCTTCCAACAGACTTTTTGTGGATATGCTTTGAAACTGCACTCTGTGAACAGCTTGCTCTTTGAGAAACGTCTTTTTGTGTCTTCCCCTCCTGATGGAGGGTGTCAATGATGGTCCTCTGGACAGCAGTCAGATCAGCAGTCTTCCCCATACTTGTGATTTAGTTTACTGAACCAAGCTGAGTGTTTTTCAAGGCTCAGGAAACCCTTGCAGGTGTTTCGAGTTAATTAGACGATTCAAGTGATTAGTTGAATACCCTACTAGTATACTTTTCATGATATTCTAATATTTTGAGATAGGATATTTGAGTTTTCCTAAGCTGTAAGCCATAATCAGCAATATTAAAATAATAAAAGGCTTGCAATATTTCAGTTGATTTGTAAAGAATCCAGAATGTATGACATTTTTGTTTTTTTAATTGCATTGCAGAAAATAAAGAACTTTATCACAATATTCTAATTTTCATCTGAGCATTCTTAATTTTTTATTTTATATTTTTTAAATATTTTTTAAATCATGATTTATATATTTTTTGTGATATTCTCCAATGTAAGAACATTGGACTTGTTACGGTACAGAGAGGAGGGCAGGGGAGGTATGGTGTGGTATGGAGGTTTGTGTGTGTGTATGTGTGTGTGTGTGTGTGTGTGTGTGTGTGTGTGTGTGTGTGTGTGTGTGTGTGTGTGTGTGTGTGTGTGTGTGTGTGTGTGTGTGTTATTTTGCTTCTCTTTATAAATAATTTACAAATAAAATCTGAGTGCCAATATTACCATTGCTCACTGACAGTAACTATTATTTCCATCAAGCGACACGCTTTTCATCAATGAAATACATTTCTGTATAGTTGGCGTCTCCATGGACACAGACAAAACTAAGTAGTACTTCATCTTAGCATTCAGCACATTTTGTTGATGGGTTTCAGCTCTAATTACAACCAGAACCAGTCACTCAGCATGAAAAAAAAAGAAGTCAATCACATTAGTATAAATGTTATGGAGGTGTAACCGGAGCAGAGAGACACGGATCTTGTTGCGTACGCCTACACTGACACTTTATTCCTGATGGAGGTTTTTAGGGCCCGAGCACTGACCTACTGACCACTGCCCTATTGTATCTGTAGGAATTTTTTTTTTTTGTTCTCGTTTTTATTTTTCCGACGAAATGAGGGCCTTTTTGCCCCCCTAAACGTGCCCCAAAAGTCACCAAATTTTGCACGCAAGCCAGGCCTGACGATAAATTTGATATTTCATGGTTTGCATTAAAGCAGCACACTGTAACTTTCAGCTTTTGTTGAGTTTGCCGGCTCCTTTGGACAGAGGCGGGAGTGCTTTACCAGAAAGAACACTACATTTCCCATGAGCACCAGCGCGTACTGCCGGAAAGATCCTGTCCCCGTCGCGTGCATTTGTTTTGATAGTGAATGAAGACGGGACAGACTTTCAAAACTACTTTTCTGTTTCACCAAGCGAACAGACGGAACGCAAAAAAAAATGTTAAACTGCTGGAAAGGAACTGGAATTTACCGGGATACCTTAAACAAGGAAGCCAGGGACCGGTATATGGAGAAAATAATGATTATTAACGGTTTG
Source organism: Cololabis saira (assembly GCF_033807715.1). Taxonomy (NCBI): domain Eukaryota; kingdom Metazoa; phylum Chordata; class Actinopteri; order Beloniformes; family Belonidae; genus Cololabis; species Cololabis saira. The sequence goes on along the minus strand of NC_084593.1, from coordinate 35,123,907 downwards.
GATCCATATGAAATCCCTACTAAAGAGTGGAGCTCCTCGTCGGAGCTCCACTCTTTAGTAAGGACCATTGCATCTATAATATTAACTGGATGGAACATCGAAAATGGCTGCCATTCATTTCAATGCAATTTGCTCACTCAGCGCATACGCCGAAATGAGTTCCTGACTTCCGGGTTTACTTCCGCGTTAAGGGGCCCATAGAGCATGCGCAGTTGAGTCACCTCCCATGATGCTCTGGGGCCTCCCATCATGCCCCGGGGCAACATCAATGGCACCGACACAGCCGTGACGTCACGCCCAGAAAGAGACTTTTCTTTGACTTTTCTGGCCGTTATAAAACATTTTTGACGGATATAAAGTCCATGACTTAAAAATATAGAATACAAAGATTAGTAATTGCCGGTGATTACAGCTGGAGGTGTCCTGTGAACAGTTTTAGAGGCTTCTCTTTTACTATTGCGGTCTATGGGAAAAAAGCTTCCTGGGCCCCATGGGATTTTTTGTTGCAGTACCGCGGCTGGACACTGGAAAAAATCGGCGTGCCTTCTGAGTGCGAGATTGGGGGGCTGGTAAGGATTTACTGCCGCAGGACTGCACCACCAACGTCTTAGGCTACCTCAGGGCTTAATTTGTGCCGGATCCTGCCGGAACAAGATCCGGTACCTATTCGATTGGATCTGGCACCTCCTTTTATCCATATTATCTCAGTGTTTTATTTCTCATTGAAGTTACTCATAGATCGCCACGTTTGTCTATTTCGGATGCATTTAATCAGAAAAAAGAGAAGAGGGCCATTTTCTCTATGCTCCCTATCTCCTGCGCCCGTGCGTCCCGTGACCGTCTCCATCACCAAGCGCTTTCCCAAATCCAACTCAGCCTGGATCATTTCTCGTGTCCTCTGCTTTTTCCCCACATCCAAGTAATGATCTGACATGCTGACATGTTTGCTGCATTAAACACCACACACCGCTCACTCCACGCTGGTCGCTGTTTGATTGCGTCACCACACGCCGTTATTAATTGTTCGGTTTTTTCCCCACTTATTCCACCGAACACCGAAAGTGTTTTTTTGCTATTTTTGGCAGAACAATTTTGGTTACCGAACATTCGGTGCATCACTAATGCTACGCTTTGTTGTGTGTAGTGAGGGTATACGTGTGTGTAGTTCAGCCTACAGGTGCTGCGCGCTCCATATAGTTAGAGAACACATCAATCAGTTTAAGTTTGCTTTTTCTGATTGTAAATAAAATTATCAGCCCTAATTCAAATTTCCCTCCATTGAAGGGAAACGACGTGAGTGAGGAGAGGAGAGACAGAGAGAGCCAAGCAACTGATTGACGCACATTACATGTTCAGCCTATGCATGTTCATGATAATAACTGTGAATAACTGCGAGAAAAGATTACATTGTACAGTATATGGGATGTGAATATTTTAACAGAAACTTAGAAACGTAGCACATAGAAAAGGTATCCTGCTTTCTGTATATATATATATATATATATATATATATATATATATATATATATATATATATATATATATACTGTATATAGACACGAGAATTCAAAAAAGGACAATAAGACTCAGAAAATGTAGTTTCTTCCATTTTCTTCCATCCAGTTATTTCAGTATATTAACATACCCAATTATATTTTCTTCTCCTATATGTTCATTCACCTATAATATTCAGTAATAGTTTATAAACAATGAAACTGTCACTGGTCCAATTTCACAAATACTTTACGCTGCTGAGCTCTGCGCTCCAAGCCCCACCCAGCTTTCGTCTCGACTACGAATCGGGAAGGAGGGGGAAGTGAGGTATGCCGTAAAGCAGTCAAAGCCGTAAAAATTTGTAGTTTTTTAGTGTCGAAGGGTTCCTACCATGCTCCTAACCAGCGTCAGAGTCACGCACAGTACACAATCTATGATGTTAGAGAGCCACCTTGTGGTCAATTTAAGCAACCGCATCGCCAGCTGCTAGACAGTGGCTCAACTCATTAGTTTACTGTTTTTGTTGTTAATAATGGCCGGGTTTCCCAGATCAGTTAAGTAGTTCTTAACAGCGAAAGACTTCTTTCAAACCTTCTTAAGGAGCCTGTGAAAGAAAATCGCGTTTCCCAGAGTTGCTCTTAGCTTAAGTATCTCTTTCATTAAGAAGGAAATGAAAGATGCTGCTGACCCAGTCTTTACAACCATCTTAGTGAACAAAGACTCACAGATCCAGCCGCGTCAGGCAAATCAATATCACACCAAGCAATGAGATATTAAAACAATGCACCCCGCACAAGTTTTGATCTATTTTATACTTTAGATTTATATTGTTTAGCATTTATTGGTGACAGCAAAGGGGGGAAAAAAAAGAAAAATAAGGAATAACAAGTGTGTTCCTGTATATGCTTTATGCATTACGCACAAATAAAACGATCATCATGAATATCATTTATTTGATGATTTGGCTGCTATACAGCATGTTCTCGCTGCAAATCAACCGCGTCACCGTGCGCGAAGCAGAACTGTTTTTATGAACGCATTCGTGCGTCAGCACTTCAGTCCCCTGGACGTGCTGTCGGACCGCGCTGTCCAGGCAGCCGGGAAACCGATCCTCCTGCCCGAGCCCGAGCGCATCTATGTGATGACAGGGAAGCAGCAGCTGATCAACGGGATCCTTTGATGAATCGTTCATTACAGTCTCAAATATAATCAATGGTGTCGGTTGTATTACTTGTTACTGTATTTCTTTTTTTATTGTGAACTTTCAAGGGACTGCAGATGCAAATTAGCTTAAAGCTATAATCTGGTACAGTGCATCAGATGGCAACATTTATGTTTTAACTGTACACTGTCCCTTTTTAAATAAAATTGAATTGAGAATTTATATTAAAGAATCTTTTTGCCCAGAAGAAAAAAGAGCGAAGACAACGACCCATAACTATTTTCTTCTCTTGAAAAAACCCACCTGCGGGATGCAGCAGCATCAGAAGAGCAGGAATACGTGCGTGGCGGGGATGATCTCTGCAATCTGAAGCCCTCTATAATTGTAAAAAGAATTTCACTTATCACGGGTTCTTTTTGGAACATAACCCCTGCGAAAAACCAGGGATTGCTGTAATTCCATGTTGCGATTTGCGAAACTCGCCTTCTCTTGGCTCATGTTTTTGAACGCACACACAAGCCCACCACGTTTCCTCCCGGTCTCTGCGTGTGGGGAAAAAAAGCCTCACTGTAGCCAGAAATAACGGAGTAACGCACCGTTTGGATGAAAAAGGGTCATTGAATTATATTTATCATCTTAATTTTTCATTATAACGCACAGGCAGCAGTGAATTAGTGCGTTAGGTAGCAGTGCTGCGTGTGAAAATGCGCTGATAGTGATCGGTGATCGATTTGCCTGGCATCGATTCATTTGGTTTCAGAACCGGACAGCTGCTCCAAAGAGCTTCTGAAAGAGCGAAACTAAAGAACAGTGTTAAGAAGTCATCTGGGAAACACCCGTATCTTAGGGTTCTCTCTTAGTTCAAACCTTCTTTGAACCTCTCTTAAATCCTTAAGAGAGGTTGGATCTGGGAAACCCGGCCAATGTCATTGCAATTTTATCTATGCAATTGTGAAAAAAAATGGCCTTAGTGGAAAGCCCTGTTTGAAGTAAAAAGATATGACTGATTTTAAGAAAAAAAAATTTAAAAATCAACAAACAGTTTGTTGGTTTTTAAAAATCTGATCTCAGTTTGAAACTGTGATCAATTTTTTTCCGGTGTTAACACTGTTACTCTGCTTAGTTCTCTGTTCCATTTTTCTATAATATTTAATGTAGCCTACATTTCAACTCATTTGTCTGAGATTTCAATTTTCCACTTTTTAATTTTTGATTTATGGTAATTAACATTTTGTTACAATATAAACTCATAAATTAGCCTAAAAACCCCAACAGAGCTGAATCATATTCATAATAGTTAATATGCAAATATATGTCAGTGTTATATCCTCTGGTGATTCATGTTACTTTTTGCCCAATTCCAGAGCAAGAAGGTATTCCCCATCTTTGGGTTATGCAGACCAAAAGCTCATGAAGCGTCAACATCCGAGACACCACAACCAGAGCCTGTGAAGCCAATTGTCCCCATATCTGACAGAACTGCTAACTTGGAAGTAAGTATCATTATGATCAAATATATATATATAACACCCCCTCCCCCTTTTTATTTTTAAATGCTACTACTGCTCCTGCTGCGACTACTACTTCTACTACAACTACGACTACTGCGGCAACGACAATAATGATAATAATATAGATCGGCAATGACGATAATAATGATAATGTAGATCAAGCTGGGGAACCAAAATCTGTGCCGCACACTGAAGCCCGTGATTTCCAGGTGTTTCTCCCCATGCCTGCAAGTCAATTAATTACATGAGAGAGCGATTACGAATCTGACCTAAACGGTCACTCCTTAAACTTTAAACCCGTTGACTATTTTTTGACTAAATTTCATGAGCATCGGTCGTCTAATAAAGTCTGTACGCTTGGTACGAGTTATTTTATGATATTAGATTTACATTAAGTTCCTTACAGTTGTCAATTGAATATGAATCAGAAATCAAAATTTAAGATGGTGTCTATTTCCCGCAGGCTTTGGTGTTGGGTACTCTTGCAGAACACTCCCTGCCATTCACTACTGCAGACATCATCGTGCGAGTGGCCAAGGAACTGGCAAAAGACCCCAAGGCATTGGAGAATGTGCACCTTGAAGCAAGCACAGCTTCCTACAAAATGCGTTTCGGATTGCAGAAGACCTTCACCGAGAAAACTGTGGAGGCCATCCAGTCGTCTCCATTTTCTCTCAATTTGGATGAAGCGACGACAGCCAGCAACAAAAAGGTCGTGACCTTCCTAGTGAGTTACTTCTCACAGGAGCAGCAGGAAGTCGTTGTTGAACACCTGGACACCGTGGAGCTGAAGAGAGCCACGTCTCAATCATTGTTTGATGCTCTGGGTGATGAATTTGAGCGTATGAACATTCCATGGAGGAACCTAGTGTCTGTCTTAATGGATTCCTGTAGTGTCATGCGTGGATCGAAGAATGGCTTGGAGGCGAAGATCAGAGAGAAGATTCCACATCTCCTGAACATCGATGGCGACAGCTGTCACCACATCCACAACTGTGCCAAAGAATTCTGTAAGCCGTTTGGGATGTGGTTAGAAGTTTTCTTCAATGATCTTCACACCGATTTCATCTGGACACCAGAGTTTAAAGATTGTCTACGAGAGACCCCTGCGATGTTCAACCAGACCTTCACAGCTCCAGAGAGATTCATCCCTCACAGGTGGCTAAGCGCATATGATGTTGCTCTGAGCACAGCCCGACTTCTCAAACCAATGCAGGTACTTACATTTTAAAATATCATATATAATCTCTTTCTACGAAAGATAAACTTTTTACAGAATTAGTCTCAAATCTTTATGCATACAAGTAGATAGGTTCATGGTTGTAATTTGTTGCATTCTATTTTGTGAAAGTTTGCAGTTATATTTGAAAACTCATTTTCTGTGAAATACTGTGGCCGAAGAGCAGCATGATACATGATTTATCCCTGAGCATTACCTTTTTTCTGTTGATGTGGTTTGATATAGAAATATGGCACTATTCTTTTCAGGTCTTCTACTACAGCTTCTTGAAGCCTGACAACAAGGAGCTGTATGAGGAACCCATGGAGGCCATACTGAACGACAATGAAATATGCCCAATTGACAGGAACAGGATTCGGGAGATACAAAGGCGCCTAGCTTCCAAAACAGGCATGACAGAAAATGGAAAAAACAGAAAGAAAAGAATAGTGAACTGTCTTTTCTTCAAGCAAAAGAAAACTGTCCTTCAGCTGAATTTGTACTTGTCAGTTCTTCCCCTTCTGAAGGAGTACGTCATGGTATTTCAGACGCAAAGCCCCATGATACACAAGTTGCATGACCGTCAGGAAGCAGTCTTCAGAAAGTTCCTCGCATGTTATGTCCGCCCTGAGAAGTTTGCTTCATTGCATGGCAGAGAACTGAAAGAGATGGATATCTCAACTGACAAGGGACAGTTCCTGCCAACGAACAAAGTCTTCGTGAATGAAACCATCCGCACCATCGTGAGAGCATCCTCTGATGTCATCAGCGAAGAATTTCTTCACCAGATGGCAACAGCATACAAAATGTGTGGCAAGAAGATGCAGGAGAAGTTGCCTCTCCACAACAAAGTGCTCCGTACTTTCTCTGCAACAGATCCTGAGTGTTGTCCTTCAACTGCTGTGATTACATGCCTGAAGCACCTCTGCAGCTGCTTGAAGGATGTGAGCCCATCGCAGTATGAGGCAGCATGTCAGCAGTGCCACCATTTTGTTGCTGATAAAGATCTGCCACCATTCGCTGCTGATGATCGAGCTGACATATGGTGGGGCTTGGTTACAAAAAAATACCCTGACTTAGGACACTTTGTTCTGGCAGCCTACACCTGTTTCCATGGCCCCCAGGTGGAGAGCTCGTTCAGCTCTATGAAAGGCATCATGAACGAGAGGACAGGGCAAATGAACGTTAAAACCTTTAGCGTGTACCAGACTCTGAGGTACGGACTGAAGGCACACAAGGCCAGTGCCATAAGCATGTTTGGGCGAAAAAACATCCTCCATGAGCCCATTCCAGTCCAACTGTGCAGGAACATCAGAAATGCAGCAGCTGCCTACAGAGCAGAGAAGGAGGAGAAAAGACAGACATCACAGGCTCAAACCACCATCTTGCTGACTAAAGCCAAGGCGAGGGAACTAAGAGAGAAAGCCATGAAAACGGCAAGAAAAAAGCATGCTAAAAAACGCTTGGCAGAATCAGAACGCAGTCATCATTCTCCTGCCAGTCTGAGAACGGAGCTCCGAAAAGTAAGCCAGAGAGGGAGGAACGTGATTGGTTAAAAGTAAGCCCAAAGGGGAACGTGGTTGGCTAATGTGGGCTTACTTTGGGTTTACTTTGGCGAAGTTGACGGGAGCCAGTAGGTACAAAGCGAGAGGTCGCGGGTCGAAACCAGCATCCTCCAAATGTTTTTTATGAATCTCACAAGTAAGATTGTGTGTAGAGCTATTCTTCTTCCTTCTTTTTATATCAGAAGTTTGACTTTTCATTAAAGGTTATGAAGACAGTGAAACTCAAATGCACTTCCTCTTCTGGTCTAGCCCTTCCAGACCCGAGTTTTTGCAATCTCTTTGCTTCCTCAGATGGTGCCATTAGAAGTGGAGTTGACCTGGCTGACTGGCAGTGAAATACTGGATAGGCATACATTTTCTGAATGAAAACAAGAAAAAGTTACTTTTGGTGATCTGAAAGGTACCTGTATATATCAAGTGTATACATTCAACTGTAACAGAGGCTGTCTCCCCTCATTTAAAAAAATAGAAAATTATTTGCGTCAGCTAATTAACATTTCACTGTAATGACAAAGTCATATCTAATTTAATAGGCATATCAGAAAAAAAACCATTGTATATTATGCAAGCATAGTTATCAAAATGCATCTATTACGTTTTTATATATTTTTTCCATCATTTTTATTTCATAGCTGTAACACTCCTCTTCTATCCTCAGAGATATTTTTAAGATATTTAAGTCCAGCTCCTGCAAATGTTAGGCCATCAACAGATATCACAACTTCTGGGGTATTCATATTGTATTACAGATTTTTTTCAAATGTATTTTTAATGTGTTAAGCATGCAAACTGGGTAACATGTTAACTTATGAATCAAAGATGGTGGTAAAAACAATACTATTCCATCTCTTTTGTAATCGTGTTTAAATCCGTGATGGGGGGGCCGCGGGCGGCGCCACGATATTCTTTATATTAACCGGTGCTCTAATGGACATTTATTTGGGTTTTATGATAATCTATTACGCATGAAGTAGCCTAGGCTACTGCAACAGCACTTCCAACTAATCACATTATTAAAAACAAAAACATGAATTGAAATGATTTGGACATCATCTGCAGGCACTGCCCCAGCTAAAAGCAGTGCTTCGCTCGAAATTCACACGATTATTCCAAGATCCGAGATCTTTATATGAATATATTTTAAATTTTATATTAACTTTAGTGACACCCTTTCCTCTTTATTTATCGTAGACAATCTTAGATTTTTACATTCAAAAAGAATAAAACACGACTTCCCGTGCTGCGGATGAATGGTGACAAGTCTGACAACAGAGCAGCGAAAAGTTGAGGAGAAACGTGATTGGTCAAAAGTAAGCCCCAGGTCGAAAGTAAGCCCAAAGTAAGCCCAAGAGGGAGAACGTGATTGGCTAATGTGGGCTTACTTTGGGCTTACTTTGGCGAAATTGACGGGAGCCAGTAGGTGCAAAGTGAGAGGTCGTGGGATCGAAACCCGCATCCGCCAAATGGAAGAGGGGGCACTTAAAAAAACACTTATAACACAAATAAGACTTTACACAATATTCTTTTGACATCTGCTGGACTTGAGGAGAAGTTAAAAACTGTCAGCAGTGATCTTCTGCGTCGTATCTTGTGACATGGTGGATGGAGAGAAGTCTGAGAACGGAGCTCCGAAAAGTAAGCCAGAGAGGGAGGAACGTGATTGGTCAAAAGCAAGCCCAAAGGGGAACGTGGTTGGCTAATGTGGGTTTACTTTGGGTTTACTTTGGCGAAGTTGACGGGAGCCAGTAGGTGCAAAGCGAGAGGTCGCGGGTTCGAAACCAGCATCCTCCAAATGTTTTTTATGAATCTCACAAGTAAGATTGTGTGTAGAGCTATTCTTCTTCCTTCTTTTTATATCAGAAGTTTGACTTTTCATTACATGTTATGAAGACAGTGAAACTCAAATGTAACACTAATATCAGTGGCGGCTGGTGTAGTTTTCTCTAGGGGGGGCTATACCAAACTCCAAAATGGACATATACCAAAAAGCAGACAAATACAGTAATTACTAAAATATCACATCTGTATTTGAATAAATGAAATGAAAAATATCAACATTATAAAGACATGCAGTGTTTTCTATGAATCTCACAAGTAAGATTGTGTAGAGCTATTCTTCTTCCTTCCTTTTATCAAAGATTTAACTTTTCATTACATCTTATGAACACAACAAACTCAAACGTAACACTAAGTACAGTTACTTTGGGCTTACTTTGGCGAATTTGACGGGAGCCAGTAGCTGCTGAAGTACAGGAAACCAGACTACTGAGTGTTCAGTTAAGGAAACTGTACATTATTTTAAATGTTCAATTTTAATTATGAATAAAATATTAAAAGATGCAACAATAAATGTTGTTCTATATATAACAAAAAAACTAAAACTAATAATAATAACTAAAAACTAAACATTTGAATGTATCAGAGTTGAAGAACCAACTGAAGAACTAGAGATGTGTCTGAACCTGGAATAAAACATCTGAACAATCTAGAATTACAGTAACTGGGAAATAACAAATATACATTTCTTACAACATTTAAATAGGCAATAGAGTAATTATGTAATTAATTATTAGTATTACATTTAAAAAAATAATAATTTTATATGAGTTCAAAATCATATTTCAGAAGAAAGTATGAATAAATCCCAGATTGATCCACGATTACATATTGTATTCCAGATTTCATCTCCAGCTCCTTTTCTCTTCAGCTTTTACAAATGTTTTCCACGGTTGAATTAGTTTCATGGTTGATCATCTTGATGTAGTTTTTCTGGGACAGTTGGGAGGTTTTTTTCTTGAAAGTAGAAAGAAGAAGTCCAGGATGTGTGAGAAAGACTTGACATATCCTCCTGAGTTCATCCTGGATGATTCCGCTGCAGGAAGACGATCCAGGATGAGGAGGTGCAGCTATGTCAAGCCAGGTTGAACTAATCCTGGTACGTGCACGTTGACGTTTGTTTAAGCAGTGAGGTCGGTCCCAGATGTCCTGATTCAGAAATGGAGAGGACGAGTGTCGCTGATGTTTCACCGAGTGAACAACAGCTTCTAATGGAAACGTACGAGGAGCTTAAACAGCTGAGACGTTCAAAAATGTCCTCCAGACGCTGTTAATAAACTCAGAGGGTCTGACAGACAACAGTGGGCAGACTGAATGTGTAGCAGTCCAACGTATGACCTGTAGAGCTCATTTACTGAATAACTTGTTACTGTGGCTGAAATCAGTTAAACCAATGTTGACTTCCTTTGACTACCGTTACATTTCATTTCAACAAATACAAGTTTACCAAATATAAAACTCTCACCATGGAAAACATCTCTTTCTAGGTCTTTAATATCATGTGTTAAGATCATTCATCCAGGTTACAGCAAGACATACTGTAAGGTGCAACAAATAATGTCTTTTTATGGTTTTCAGAGTGTAAAACTAAATATTACATTAACGCACATCCTAGGTCAATACATTTTCTATTTTCATTATATTGGTTCTTTATATTGCACCAATCACCACAACAAATTCCTTGAGTGTGTTTAACAAACTTGGCATTAAACTTATTTCTGATTCTGATTCTAAATACACGTGTGTTGAAGTAAGAAAAGTGAAATAAAGCTGCCATCACCTTTCTAATTCTCATCTGTATGAAACTAGTTTTACTACATAAAATATTAGACATCAGTTCATCATGTTTTTGTGTCTCTCACATTCAAACAAATGTTTCATTTTCTCTTCATACAAATGAATGAGTTGACATTTGTCCCAGAATTCCTCCTGACATGTTTGTTTGTGTGGAAACTTGAATCATTTGGATGGATGGATCCACTGGTGGAGCTGCAGAGCTGCAGAGCTGAAGTCACTACGTCTTTATTGGAGCAGCAGCACGACGTTATGAATAATGATGAAGCTCTTTTTCACTGGTTCTGTTGGACTGTTGGAACCTGCATCCTGGTGGCTTCAGCTCACATCTTTTATTCTTCATTCAGGTTGGAGCGCTGCTGGTTGTCAGAGATCAGCTGTTCTTCTCTGGTCTCAGCTCTGAAGTCCAACCCCTCCCATCTGAAAGTTTCAACAAGAAGCTGCAGGATTCAAGAGTGAAACATCTGTGTGTTTCCTGGAGAGTCCAGACTGCAGACTGGAGACTCTGAGGTCAGACATGTTTTAGTTGTGTGTTCAGATGAATCTGGTGTGAAAGCACTTTTTATTTTTATATGTTTATATGTCTATATGTCTATACGTTTATATGTTCATATGTTTACATGTTCACCGTGGGAGGTGGGAAACGTCCCTCTCGATCTCTGTATGTCTTGACATACAGTATTGACAATAAAGCTACTTTGACTTTGACTTTGACTTTGAAAGTTGTATTGACACTAGCCTGCTGACATCAGGCTTCTTCTCTGGTGTCTTAAATAATAGACAGTCATTGTCAACCTTTTTTTTATGATAGAAACAAACACATGAGTATGTTATTTAATTGATTTACTTGTCAACTGCATAGCTCACTTCTCCAATTTTCCCCATGCCTTGTCTCCATATTTTATCTATGTAAGTCTCTCATGTGTCTGTCCACAGGGAACTCTAGGTGCCAGTTAGTTGGGTTGTGCATCAGCCTCTCTGCTACCTGAGGGCCGCCCCCCTGAAGACCTCCCTTGTGTACAAATAATTTGTTTGGAAAATTCAATAAAACAATTTTCTTTTTAAAAATCAGGATCATGTCCTAGTATTTAAATATATCACTTAATCATCTGCTGTGACCCAACGCCTAATTTACCTGACATCAGTTGAATAAGGGGAGTACCGGCACTTATTTTTGTCCACTTAAAGCACTGTTTACAAACACAAGGAAACTGGACCATATTACACCGGTCATGAAATCACTACACTGGCTTCCAGTGTTTAAAATCTTACTGCTGGTCTACAAAGCACTGAATGGTCTTGGACCAAAATACATGGTTGATCTGTTAGTTCCTATGAAGCTCCCAGACCCCTGAGGTTCATCTGGATCTGGTTTGTTGTGGTTCCCAAGAACCAGAACCAAGCAAGGTGAGGCAGCGTTCAGTTATTCTGCTCTTCACCGGTGGAACAAACTTCCTGTAGACCTGAGGTCTGCTCCAACTGTCAGCTCCTTTAAATCAGGATAAAAACATTACTGTTTACTGAAGCGTACTCTTAAATTAAACCTGCTGTACTCTACTGCCCTTACCTTTTAACAACTTTTGCTTTTTATTATTTTACCTCATCATTTTATTGGTTATTTACTGTTTAATCGTGTGTTGCTGCTTTTAAATTTGATGTAAAGCACTTTGAATTACCTTGTGTTGAATTGTGCTACAAATAAACTTGCCTTGCCGATATTCGATTAGGAATAAAATGTGTTAACGAGATCAGCAAATCATTGCCTTCTGTTTTTGTTTCATTTCAAACGGCCCACCAACGGCGTCCTGCGACGCGCTGTCTGACTGATTGAAAACTTTAACTTAAACAAAACTAGTTATTCAACGAGAATCAACAAAAAACAGAATGGCAACAACAACACGAGGAAAAGGACAAAAGACCATGGAGAACGACATCGAGGATATTAAGAATTCACTCAACTATGTGACGGAGGAGCTGAGCAAGGTAGTCAAACAACAAGCTACCCTCCTCGACCTGATGAATGAAGTCAGGATGTTGAAGAACACTGTCAGAGAGAAAGATAAGAAGATTGAAGAATCGGAACAAAGGCTAAATGATGTGGAACAATGTACGAGGATGGAGGATGTGGTCATAAGTGGTCTCCAGGTGAAGCCGAGAACGTATGCCAGAGCAGCGGCTGAAGGCAGGAACGTAAGCGAGGATGCGCCGCCTGAGGATCAACTTTCCCTGGAAACGCAAGTGATAAACTTCTTCAAATCTAAAAGCATCAGGATCGACCCAAACAACATTGTGGCTTGTTATACACTCCCAAGAAAGGATTGCAATGCCAAATCCAACATCATCATCCGTTTTTGGAACAGAAAACACAAAGTGGAATTAATGATGCAGGGGAGGAAACTCAAAGGATCCGATGTTTACATAAACGAGCACCTTACAAGAAAAAATGCCGAGATCGCCAGAGAAGCAAGGATCCTGAGGAGACAAAACAAAATAAAATCCACCTGGACCAGGAACTGCAGGGTGATGATCAAGCTGAACGGGGACACACCAGAAACGGCCAAGGTACTAACGGTAAGAGACGTCAAAGAACTAGACACATACAAATGAAGTGCTTTGGCGGGTGTGCTGGCACAATAGTGCTAGTTATGTATAACTGATTAAGTTCACTCCTACACCAAATGGAGCATAATCTCTTTATTTTTTCCCTTCTGAATATCTTTTTTGACTCTATTATGCGCTTGCTAAAGTTAAGATTTTTTCTTGCTGGATGGAGGACCTATTTTTTTCCTCCTGCAAAGTTTTTTTGCTGCTTATCTGACATCTTGCATGAAGCTGGTATGGACATCATGACTTTTCTATCCCTTTTACATACTATCCTGCATACCGCCCCCCCCCCTCTCTCTCTACGGCCCTCTTCTTTTTTGCCTCTACCTCGGTCTGTTTTTTCCTGCATGCAACTGCATCCCCTGGATTATTTTTTGTTTGATAGATACTGCATGGCTCCCTTCTTACGGAAGAGTATTAAAGAGTATTTAAGAGTATTTAAATTTTTTCACTTAAAAAAAATAAAAAGAATTCTGAGAAAAAAGTCAGAATTCTGACTTTAATCTCAGAATTCTGAGAAAAAAGTCAGAATTCTGAGAAAAAAGTCAACAGTGAACAAAAGTTAACAAAAATAACATTAAAGGGATATGGAAGATATTAAATACTGTAGTTAGAAACAACCCTAGACATAAAGAGTATCCACAGGACTTTATTGAAAATGAAAAAAAGATAAATAATATGGACAAAGTAGTAAATAAATGTAATAATTACTTTGCAAAGGTTGGACCAAAACTTGCAGCAGAAATACCCGAAACATTATCAGCAAACACAGCCGAGATTTATGTAGACAATAATCCCACTTCAATGTTTTTAAATCCCATAGATGAAGATGAAATTATTGACACTGTCAATAAATGTAAAAACAAAACATCGATGGATTCAGAAGAAATTGACATGAAGATAGTGAAAAGGGTAATAAGGGGGATATCTAAACCATTCACATACATCTGCAATCTGTCATTTGAAAACGGTCAAGTCCCACAGAGAATGAAAATAGCAAAAATCATACCTATGTTCAAAGATGGTGAAAAATCCCACTTCACAAACTACAGACCTGTCTCTCTTCTACCACAATTCTCAAAAATCCAAGAAAAAGTATTCAATAATAGATTATGCAACTTCATAGACAAGCACAAATTACTATCCGATAATCAGTACGGTTTCCGTTCAAGCAGATCGACTTCATTAGCTCTAATAGAACTCATTGAAAAAATAACTAATTCCATGGATAAAAAGAAATTTGCGGTCGGTGTATTCATAGATTTAAAAAAAGCCTTTGACACAATTAATCACAACATTCTAATAAAAAAACTGGAACGATACGGGATACGGGGGTTAGTGTTGAATTGGGTGGAAAGTTATTTGAAGAGCAGGAAACAATTTGTGCAGATGGGTGAATATAAATCAAAATGTGCTGACACTGTGTGTGGTGTCCCCCAAGGGTCAGTATTAGGGCCAATATTATTTAATTTATACATAAATGACATAAGCAAGGTATCTGATGTATTGAAAAGTGTTTTATTTGCGGACGATACTAATCTCTTGGGAACAGGTGAGAACTTGCAGCTACTTTTAGACGTGATCACCTCAGAAATGAACAAAATGAAAAAATGGTTTGACCAAAATAAATTATCATTAAACATAAGTAAGACCAAATTCATGGTCTTTGGAAATTACAAATCAAATAGCCAAATTCAAATTCACATAGATGGAATACAAATAGAAAGAGTTAAAAAGATAAAATTCCTGGGTGTGATCATAGAAGAAAAAATTAGCTGGAAGCCACACATCAAACATGTTCAAAACAAACTGTCAAAAAGTATTTAATTATTAGCAAAGGCGAAACATTTCTTGAACTATAAATCACTACTCATCCTCTATAACTCATTGATCCTACCCTATTTAAATTACTGTTCGGAGGTTTGGGGGAACACATACAGAAGCTCACTTCACTCCTTGTGCATATTACAGAAAAGAGCTGTGAGAATAATATACAATACAGGTTACCGGGACCACACAAATACATTATTTTTACAATCTAAATTACTAAAATTTCTAGATCTAGTCAATTACAATACAGCAAAATTAATGTTTAGAGCCAAGAATAATTTATTACCAGGACATATACAGGGGATATTCTTTGAAAGGGAGGGAGGTTATAACCTAAGGGGCCAACTTAATTTCAAAGTTATCAATAGACGCACAACACTGAAGAGCTTCTGTATGTCTACCTATGGTGTAAAACTTTGGAACAGCCTGAGCATAGATCTAAAACAAAGTCAAAACATATCACAATTTAAAAAAAGATATAAAGAAACTTTTTTCACAAAATACAGTGGCGAATAAAAATGTAGATATATATAGATTTATTTAATATGTGTAGATATATAGATTAATATTATGGAAACATGTTATATATATGTATGTATATGGACATATAGTGATATATTATACATACAGTATTTATGCATGGGTATATCTCTGTTAATATATATGGAAATATAGTTATATGTAGATATATTGATAAATGGATGTATATTCATGTTGATATATAGACTTATATTATGTTTTTTTGTGTTTCATAAGTAAGCTCATTGATTCTCTTGCTATTTGGAAAAATGAATATAAGATTTAGGGGTAGGACCTGATAAGTATATACTTCAATCCTACTCCCTTTCGAATATGCTGGTGGATCTGCGAGGTCTGCCTTGTCTTTTGTTTACAGACACGTATGTATGTACGTATGTGTGTATGTGTATGTGTATGTGTATGTGTATATATATATATTTGTACTTTATTTTTTTTACTTTTTAATATTGTTCTTTTTTAATTTGCATATTTGAAATAAAGCTCAATAATAATAATATATATGTATGTCTATGCCACCAACTCTTCTGGGTTTTCTGGGTGTTTGTGCGCACGCGCTGCCATCTGCATCACGTGGTGCTGCTAACGGTTGCTAGGGGGAGCTAGTGTCCAACCACTAACGGTTGCTAGGGGGAGCTAGAGTCCAACCACTAACGGTTGCTAGGGAGAGCTAGAGTCCAACCACTAACGGTTGCTAGGGGGAGCTAGAGTCCAACCACTAACGGTTGCTAGGGGGAGCTAGAGTCCAACCACTAACGGTTGCTAGGGGGAGCTAGAGTCCAACCACTAACGGTTGCTAGGGGGAGCTAGAGTCCAACCACTAACGGTTGCTAGGGGGAGCTAGAGTCCAACCACTAACGGTTGCTAGGGGGAGCTAGAGTCCAACCACTAACGGTTGCTAGGGGGAGCTAGAGTCCAACCGACACTAACGACTGAGAAGTTTACTTTGAGCAACGAACACTTCTGTTTTCACCAACCATATCGCTATTTTCGGTAAGTAGGCATTGTAAATGTTTGTATGTAGTTTGTATGGTCCAAGAGAGACATTGTGAATGAGAGACAGAGCAGAGTTTATTCTACAACTGGTAAAGGGCGCACACGGTAAACAGCTTTCGTCTGTTCTGTAATAGCTTTCTGTTTAATGTTAATAAGACCGAGTGGTTGTGTGAACCGTTAATTTCCATGAGAGCGGTTCGGTTGCAGAAAGTAAAGTTTAGAGGTTAATGTAGCCTAATTAAGTTCTATTGTAGCTATATATTGTTTTATTTTATTATATACAGAATACCATCTAGATGTAGTGCTTACAACATAAATTTGGGATATAGATTCTAGGAAATTAAAAGAAAGTAAAGGAAAAAGTCTTGACATTGGCGGGAGTTACGACCGTTAGTCGCACCAGCGCCATTTTGTGTCTTAGAGGAAACGGTTAATTTAATCTGTTTCGATCAATAACTTCGTTTTCACCAAACACATATTTCCAAACACATATTTCCTACGACTGGCTGTGACAGACCTGGTGTAAACTACGAGCTGAAACCCGGCAGACCTGGTTCAGGACTCGTATAGACATAGACGCCTCATCGACCGCTGCTGCCTACCGGCGCTGACGAGCCGTTGGACCGCCATCTTGGAGGGGGCACCCGCTCCACTCTGTCATCTGTCTGCCTGCGCAGTTAAGTGTCAGCGCATTTAGTCAGTCATAACTCGCAGAATACTACACTGATTTGGAGTATTTTAATATTCATACTAGGCTTAGGGGATTAGGGTTAGGATCAGTGTTGTGCTAGTTACTGAAAAATAGTAATTACCGTAGTTACTGTTATAAGTTACTTCATTAAAAAGTAACTCAGTTAATAACTCAGTTACTTAGACCAAAAAGTAATGCGTTACTATGAAAAGTAACTTTTTAGTTACTTAAAAAAACAACAACATTATTTTAAATGCTCCCATTTAATGCCCCTCTAGCCCCTCTATGGATTTGCATTGTGCATCGTGTTCTGCATTCTAAACAGTCTCCCCGCTTCTTCACTTCCTGTATCAATAACGTTGGTTGCTTAGCAACAAGCTGAGTACGGCCAATGAGCTTCAGTAGCAGCTCAAGAACGGGAGCCTTTGATGAATAGTTCATTACAGTCTCTGATATAATCCATGGTGGCATGTCGGTTTATAAGAATCTTTTTGCCCAGAATGAAAAGAGAGCGTCAACAACGACCCATAACTATTTTCTTCTCTCGAAAAAACACACCTGCACCGCGGCTTTAGGAGAAAAAGATAATACAGTGCGAGTCGGGATGCAGCGGCATCAGAAGAGCAGTGGATTACGTGCGAGGCGGGGCTGATCCTCTGCGCCCGTGGCCAATCAGCGTGTTTTCTGTCATTCTTCATTCAATCTGATTGATTCATGAGCTGTCAATATATATATATATATATATATATATATATATATATATATATATATATATATATATATATATATATATATATACACATAAAATCACAAACCATATTTACACATCCGCTAAAAGCCCTGAAAGAGAACTGCTTTGCAGAGTTTCTTTCTCATCCTCCCTTTCTGCAGAAACACTAACACAACCAATGCCAACAAGTTGGAAAAGTGGTTGCTGATGCCAAACTGTGTCTCCTCAATGAAAACGGACATAAATAGAGTAAGATAATATTCACGGCACAGTACTCTGGCATCTTCAATACTGTTGTCTTATGCTGTGGTATGGGTAGGATGACCGGTCCAAGAGGGCGGCCGTATTTCTCGCGCCTCAGTGGTCGATGAGGCGTCTATGTATATATGTGTATGAGGACTCCAGTCAGGACTCGACGGTTGTGTTGACACATAACTTGTGTAATGTGTGTAAACTCATTTGGCTGAATTAACAAATAACTACTTTCTCTGTTTATTTCCCACAAAACCTAACCTGATTTCCATCTAAGTAAGAATAATGTGTTAGTTTAACAGAGATATCAAGCATGGTGCAAACTCTAGTGTGTTAGTAGTCATAGCTCTGACCACCACAGTGTCTGCTATATACATCTGCTTATATAGTTATCTCATAGCTGTATATCTCAGTATCATTCATGATTTTTTTTCATAATTCTTCAGTAAAAGGTTGAATTTTGGTGAATTGTTTTAACATTACACAAGAATTTGCTGTTTAGAATCTGTGCAGAGAAGCATTTCAATGGCCCAGTCGGTGTCGATGGCTGTAACAATGTATGGCTCTAACTCAGACATACATTGTTCAATCTGGGCCCAAATTCGGTGCATGTTTGCAATCCAAGTCTAATTTCTCAGCGTGAGAAATGCCAGAGAGCGTGGGAACTTGTTGAAATGCCTGACTCTCAGGCTCAATGCATAACACTTTGAGAACCCTGTTATTTCATTTGCAGCCATTTTCTTGTTTTTTTTCTTCACATTCAGACTAGAGTGGTGGAGTCACGTGATTAAACACACACACACTGTACACTGTCTTAAAGGAGCTTGAGGCAAGAATAAGAAATGAGACACATTAGCGCCACAACGACCGTCGGGGTTACTGCAGCCAACAGCGAAGCCGGCACGGGAGAACGCGCATGCAGCGTCATGTGACGTCACATCCGCAGGACAGCGCGGGAAATTCGGGCCCGGAATTGCAGCGCATTTTGCAGCACACAGCCTGTTCAAGGCAACGGAGAGATACGCTAGAGGGCTCATTCTTTTTGATTTGGAACGCTTCATCTGACATTATTACTAGAAAACTTAAAACGTATACGCATTTTTTTTCATAAATCCTGCCTCAAGCTCCTTTAAAGGGGAAAGAAAATAGCTTATTTTTCATCAAAACACAGAATTTACCAACATGGGCAAATTGACGTCAGTCATCACAGTGAATTTATGTATCTAATTTTTTGGTTTATCGCCCAGGCCTACACCAAATCAAAGAAACTGGTTTAAAATGTTGTAATTCCTCACGTGTGCAAATGTTTGGTCATTTTCTCCAGAACCTTAGATTGTTGTTATTTTCTGATATGCTTATGATGATAAGTTGAGTTTTATGTGAACAGCAAAGGCACTTTTTATAGTATTATTGACCCAGGAATGTGGGGGGACCTGGGGGGGGCGGTGGCCAGGAGTGCGAGGGCCCGATCAACGCTGCTGGCAGCTTTAATATTATATTATATATTGATACATATTGATATATTTCTATAAAATACTTCACAGGTAAAGAATGAAGAGGCATGTGACGGTCCCGCAGCCGCCGGTCATGGAGGTTCCCCAGGTGAGTCCTGATCACACACACGAATGAACAGACCGAGTTTGTGATTTATAGACATGTGCAAAGATTAGTCGGCCTCCATTTTTCAGGAATCTCAAAGAGTTTGTATGTTTTTGAAAAGGGGCGGTTATACGTGACGGGGACGAGCTGTCGAGCTGCAGCAGCCAGTTACAAGCTTGGAACGTGCAAGCGCATGTCGTCAGGAGATTAATTAACTGAAACATCTGTCGGTTGAGCGATGACTGAAAAACCTCTGAATCCAGCTCACACGTTTGATCGGTGGATTAAACCCCCACCAGCAGCATCAGCGCTGCCCCTTCCCACAAGCACCGACACAACTAGGGTTGCCACCTTTCAGAAATACAAAGGACGGCCCGATTTCAGCAGGGCAGGCGCCAAAAAAATGCATAGAAATGTATTTATTTTATATGAAAAAACAAAAAGCTTTGATTTAAAGTTTAAAGTGCTTTAATAGCATTGAACTTGCGTGACTGTACAGACAGCCAACCATACTAGCAACTGAAATAACCTCCTATGCTCTGTATGTCCACATCAGCCCAGATGTACTGTATGCAGGTAAATATAAATATAGCCTATGAAGGTCGGAAAATTAGAATATGATGTAAAAAGTTAATTTATTTCAATAATTCATCTTAAAAGGTGAAACTAATATATTACATAGTCTCATTACATGCAAAGCAAAGTACAGTATTTTAAGCCTTTATTTGTTATAATCTTGATGATTGAATTGTTTATCGATTTCATGAAATATTCAAATTTTTTTAGATTTTTTGTTTGGGGTTTTCATAAACTGTGAGCCGTAATCATCAAAATTATAACAAATAAAGGCTTAAAATATCTCACTTTGAATGTAGTGGGAAATAATATCTATTTGTTTAATCTTTAGTTGAATTTACTATGAATGAAGTTTTGCAATATATTCTAATTTTCTGACCTTCACCTGTATATTATGACATCAATAATTAAGACCATAATATATGTCCCGTATCAAACCATATCAAGCTCAGGGGATGTTTCAGGTATGAAGAACTGAGCAACAGATGCCTGGCTCCTCCGGGATGTTATATTATGTGAAATACGGAATAAACTGCATTCCGTATTGGTTCAATACAGAACGCAACTTTTAATTTCCAATTACGTAACAATTCCGTATTTCAAGGGACGGTTGGCAACCCTAGTACCACGTCCACGATTCGATTTTTGGGATAACTTGATATCCAGTTTTATCTGGGCAGGAGCTAGGCCGAGGATAAGACTGAGGACCCTTCAAATAAAAAAGGAAAATGAGGGACCAGCGCTGCCAAATTTTAAAGAATATTATGTGGTCCAATTGAGACCATTGTTTACTGGGGCTCCTCCCCCCACTATCGATCTAGATGGAAGGACATTGAGTGTGTTCACATGGGAAGTTTAATTCCTCTTTAATTCAGAATTAAAATTAAATCCAATTTAAAATGAGTAAAAATTACCAAGTAAACACCTAATTCTGAATGAAAATGGCCATTCCGAATTAAACTTAATTCCGAAGTAAGTGGCTGGTTTATTCCGATTTTAAATCCGAATAGAATAATTCTGCGATCATGTATACACTCATTCCGCTTTAAATTAATCCCGGTCTTTCTGCGCTGCTCGTTTCCTCGCCCGTCTGTCGCCATGACGCTTATTTTCCGTGTTGGGCTTGTTTTCCAAACAAGGTTTCAAGATGGCAGCACGTAGTAAACGGTGGTCAAGAGCAGAGACGATTTATTTAATAAACAGCTTGGAGGACCTAGAAATAATTAAAGGGGACCTATTATGGCATTTAATGTATATTTTAAACAGGCCTTGAATGTCTTAAAAACAATCAAAAGCTTATTTTTTTCTACATAAATTAGAAATTCAGTCTCTGGGCCATGTCTTTATTTTTACCGCTTCTAACCTCCTTCTCTATGAGGGATTCTGAGGGGCGGGGAGGCTATGATAATGAGGCTCTGTGCTGATTGGCTGCCTGAATGTGTTGCAGGGGAGGGAACAAAGCTTCGCTCTGGCAGAAGAGCAGTGGCTGCGTACACTATTAAAGCGTGTCCCATGCGAGGGAGCTTCAGCGACAAAATAAATTCCATTGCTTTATTTTCTATTGGACTGTCCTAACTGGCCGCAAATTTAACGGTTTCAGTGTGGACAGAGGGCGTCCGATGTCACGCAGCTCGACGCGACAGTCGAACGCTCGCATGCAGTTATGACACGGTGTAAACGGCTCCCTGGGATCTTAAAGCCTGAATTACGGTCCTGCGTTAAATCAACGCGTACCCTACGCCGTAGGCTCTGCGTTGGTGTAACGCGGAACCATAAATCAGCCTTTAGTTCCCTGACCGGGTCACCCCGTCTTCACACTAATTCACAGAGGAAGATTGAATTGAATTCTAAACAGTTACCCCACAGTTATTTACTCAGATTCCTCATCATTTCATATGTTACAAGAAATCACAACACTGAATTTCCACAAATGGCAACTTTATTGTTAAAAAAATAACATAAGTTGTATATAAATAACATGTATGCACTATTGTTGGCTCAAGGAAGGACCTTCTGAAGGTGTCTGAACAGCTTCAGGTACTTGGAAGATCTGAAACCATGAACAGAAGAAAAATGTATTACGGTATTAATAGAGCCACCGGGGCTCCTCACCGGTCCGGTCCGTGAGCAGCTCCGGCAGCACCGTATGCAGCCCCGGTGCTCCGGAGCTAAGCTAAATACTTAGCCCATGCAAAGATCATACTTGTAGACAAATATAAATAACATTAAAAAAATAACGTCACTTACCGCTGACTTGTGTGCAGTTGCCGGGTCCGTGCTGTTGGAACTGATCCTTTTATGAGGGTAAATGTCGATGCAAAACCTCATTTTAACTGTCCCTCGCTGTGGAAACAGCCACCGCTTCTGAACAATGGCGGAGCTCCAGCCGGCGGAGAGAGTTGTGGGCGTGGTTTCAGCAGCGGAGGCCGACCTATGGAAATCTGCTCCCGTCGTGACTCAACAAAAAATCCCATGTGGCCCAAAAAGCTTTTTTCCCATAGACCGCAATAGTAAAAGAGAAGCCTCTAAAACTGTTCACAGGACACCTCCAGCTGTAATCACCGGCAATTACTAATCTTTGTATTCTATATTTTTAAGTCATGGACTTTATATCCGTCAAAAATGTTTTATAACGGCCAGAAAAGTCAAAGAAAAGTCTCTTTCTGGGCGTGACGTCACGGCTGACGTCACAGCCGTGTCCGTGCATTCCACGGATGTTTATATTAATATATATTATGTAATTATATTATATTAATACATTAATAATATATGTAATACTATACATGTAATAATATACATTAATTAATATATTATATTAATACGTATTATATTAATATTCGAGTCATTGCCCCGGGGCATGATGGGAGGCCCCAGAGCATCATGGGAGGTGACTCAACTGCGCATGCTCTATGGGCCGCATAACGCGGAAGTAAACCCGGAAGTCAGAGATTTTTTCGGCTTATGCGCTGGCTGAGCAGAATGCATTGAAATGAATGGGCGGCCATTTTTGACGTCCCATCCAGTTCTATAATACATCCATGGTACAGACCTTGCAGAATTTCATGGGATTTCATCTTTCCTGTGTTGGCAGGGTGAGGGGAGACCACTTTATATATGTTAAAACAAGAAAAAACGCGTTTTTCATAATAGGTCCTCTTTAACTGTAAAGAAATCACAACACTGAATGTTCACAAATGGCAACTTTATTGTTAAAAAAGATAAAATAACATTTATGC
Organism: Cololabis saira; assembly: GCF_033807715.1. Lineage (NCBI taxonomy): Eukaryota > Metazoa > Chordata > Actinopteri > Beloniformes > Belonidae > Cololabis > Cololabis saira. Next base: position 35,100,275 of record NC_084593.1, on the reverse strand, counting down.
GCTATTGCTGGCTCAAGGAAGGACCGTGCGTCTTCTGAGGGTCGTACATAAACAACTTCAGATGCATTGCTTGGAAGATCTGAAACCATAAACAGAAAAAAATGTATTACTAATAGAGCTCCGTGTCCTTATGCACTTTATGCACCTAAGTGCGCGCCGTTTTAGTTTTTAGCCTAGCGTCCTTATCTTTTAGTGTTTAAGGTTTTTGGGTGTTTTTATTGTTTTTATTGCATGCTTTGAGCCAGTGGCAACGAAATTTCGTTCCACTTGTACTTGGACTTTTGGAATGACAATAAAGTGAACCTTGAACCTTGATGTGTTTGTCTCCTGTCCAGGTTCCTGAGTCCTCGAGCCAGGGAGAACTGGGAGCCACCGGAGGAAGAGGAGGAGGAGGAGGAGGAGGGGGTGACCAAGGGACTGCTGTTCCCCCCCAGGTGGGAGCAGGGCGCCGCCCCCTGGGAGGCGGAGCACGAGCGGGGCGCCGCCTCCTGTGGGGTAGAGGAGACGTAGAACGCTACGCCCTAGTAAGCATCCCCCTCCTCCTCCTCATAGCATTCCCTTACCTCAGGTCTCTCCTCTGGTCTCTCCGGTGGGATTTCCTCCTCCTTATCCTCACCATGCTGAACCAGCATTACCCCAAGACGTTCCGCCTCCTCGGCCACCTCCTCATCCTCCTCCCCCTCTCCTTCTTAATCCTCGTCGTAATCGTCGGCTTCTTCGACTAGAAGAGGCTTCTGGGTGTCCTACAGGTTCTCTGGGTGTCCAGATGTTCTGATGTTCTTGTCCTCACATGAGATGGTTATTGTTTTCAAACTCTGAGAAAAAACAGTTGCATTTTGCATTTTCTTTTTTATTATATATATATAAAAGGTTATTTTAAAAGCTGTGTCCTGTTGGTTTTAATAAACGTCTGATTGTCAGATGTCGGCGTGTTCTGGTTTAGGAAGTTTCATCACCACTGGTTTCCTGTGGTTGGTCACATGACCTCGATGCTGTCGGTCGGTAAATTCTGATGCTAAACTACACATAAAAAACAACTAACTAAACATTAAACAAACTTCAGGTTATCTACGTGTGTATCAGAGTGTGTGTGTGTGTGTGTGTGTGTGTGTGTGTGTGTGTGTGTGTGTGTGTGTGTGTGTGTGTGTGTGTGTGTGTGAGTGTGTGAGTGAGTGAGAGTGTGTGTCACGATGGCTGTTCAGACACGTGAAAAGAAAGATGGCTGACAAATTCACGTGGTGACTGACGGTGCATCCGAAATGCCATACTAAACAGTATATACTCAAAATGCATACTTAAGTTCGACACACTTTTGAGTAAATATCAGTAGTATGCATTAATTCGGACGTACTACTCAGAGCCACACGGCACTTCCTGCCGTTGGGAGGGGGAGTTGTTACCATGGTAACAACTCCTGTCACAGCAGCAGTAGCAGCCCACCGCTCCGCTCTTTATATATATATATATATATATATATATATATATATATATATATTGATGAAACACCCACTAAATCAGCCAGGCATTTGGGGCTTAGCCCAGTGTGTAACACAGCATTTTTAGAGAATTAACTTTTGACCTCTGGAGAAATTTCTGGTAACTAATGAGCAAACTGAGATTTTAGAAAATTACTTAACACATTCAACATAGTGAATCTCTCAGATAAATTACTTTGTCTAACTGCATTGCGGCTCAGAGTAGCATTGCAGGATTTTTTAATGTTAGAAGTGGTGTTAAATTAGGCTCATTATATGTTAGTTGTGTTCAATTTTTTATTGTAATAATTAGTAATAGGATTATAAACTGGTCTAAAACAAAAGATGGCAGCTTCTATAAAGATTCTAAAAAGTACCTTAGTTATTGCAGAAATTTATGTTCATCAAAAAGAGGAAGCACTGACACTGGAAATATCCACCACAAATCTCCAAGAGTGCAAAAGGAGCACAGCACATCAAGGATTGATCACACAAATAGTTGAAGGAGCAGTCCCTTCATTACAGTTTTATAAGTTCAGTTGTTACAGACACTTTAGGCCTCACCCTCATGTTCTTGTACAGTCACCACTTCTCAGTTCAGAACATTGTTATTACTCTTGCCTGTGACTGTGTGGGGGATATCAAGTTATGAAAAACAACTCTTTGTATGGCGAGGCAAAGGTACATTTTCTCACATTAAGCATAACATTAAGCATATCAACCTGAGTCCAGCAGCAAATTTATACCTATCTGTATTGTTATCATGCACACGTCTGAAAAATATCAGAATCAGACTTTTTTCTCAAAATACTGTAAATCTCTCTGAACTGTTTTTCACTTCCCAACCCTCCCTTTGCTTGAAAATGACTTATCTGAATATACAGGACTGTCTCAGAAAATTAGAATATTGTGATAAAGTTCTTTATTTTCTGTAATGCAATTAAAAAAGCAAATATGTCATACATTCTGGATTCATTACAAATCAACTGAAATATTGCAAGCCTTTTATTATTTTAATATTGCTGATTATGGCTTACAGCTTAAGAAAACTCAAATATCCTATCTCAAAATATTAGAATATTTCCTCAGACCAAGTAAAAAAAAAGATTTATAACAGCAAAACAAAATCAAACATTTGAAAATGTCCATTAATGCACTCAGTACCTCGTTGGGAATCCTCTTGCATGGATTACTGCATCAATGCGGCGTGGCATGGAGGCAATCAGCCTGTGGCATTGCTGAGGTGTTATGGATGCGCAGGATGCTTCAATAGCGGCCTTTAGCTCATTTGCATTGTTGGGTCAGGTGTCTTTCAGCTTCTTCTTCAGAATACCCCACAAATTCTCTATGGGGTTCAGGTCAGGGGAATTGGCAGGCCAATCGAGGACAGTAAAGCCATGGTCAGTACACCATTTACTGGTGGTTTTGGCACTGTGGGCAGGTGCCAGATCATGCTGGAAAATGAAATCATCACCTCCATAGAGCTTTTCAGCAGACGGAAGCATGTAGTGCTCTAAAATCTCTTGGTACACAGCAGCATTTACTCTGGACTTGATGAAACACAGTGGACCAACACCAGCAGCTGACATGGCTCCCCAAACCATCGCTGACTGTGACTGGAACTTCACACTAGATTTCAAGCAACTTGGACTTTGCTCCTCTCCAGCCTTTCTCCAGACTCTGGCGCCTTGACTTCCAAATGAAATACAAAACTTGCTTTCGTCTGAAACGAGGACTTTGGACCACTCTGCAACTGTCCAGTGCTTCTTTTCCATAGCCCAAGTCAGACGCTTCTTCCGTTGTCTTGAGTTCAGAAGTGGCTTGAACATGGGAATACAGCTATTGTAGCCCATTTCCCGGACACGTCTGTGAACAGTGGCTTTTGATACCTGGACTCCAGCTTCAGTCCACTGTCTTTGAAGCTCCCCCAAATTCTGGAAGTGACTCTTCTTCACAATGCTGTTAAGGCTGCGGTCATCTCTCTTGGTTGTGCAGCATTTCCTGCCACATTTCCACCTTCCAACAGACTTTTTGTGGATATGCTTTGAAACTGCACTCTGTGAACAGCTTGCTCTTTGAGAAATGTGTTTTTGTGTCTTCCCCTCCTGATGCAGGGTGTCAATGATGGTCCTCTGGACAGCAGTCAGATCAGCAGTCTTCCCCATACTTGTGATTTAGTTTACTGAACCAAGCTGAGTGTTTTTCAAGGCTCAGGAAACCCTTGCAGGTGTTTTGAGTTAATTAGACGATTCAAGTGATTAGTTGAATACCCTACTAGTATACTTTTCATGATATTCTAATATTTTGAGATAGGATATTTGAGTTTTCCTAAGCTGTAAGCCATAATCAGCAATATTAAAATAATAAAAGGCTTGCAATATTTCAGTTGATTTGTAAAGAATCCAGAATGTATGACATTTTTGTTTTTTTAATTGCATTGCAGAAAATAAAGAACTTTATCACAATATTCTAATTTTCATCTGAGCATTCTTAATTTTTTATTTTATATTTTTTAAATATTTTTTAAATCATGATTTATATATTTTTTGTGATATTCTCCAATGTAAGAACATTGGACTTGTTACGGTACAGAGAGGAGGGCAGGGGAGGTAGGTATGGTGTGGTATGGAGGTTTGTGTGTGTGTGTGTGTGTGTGTGTGTGTGTGTGTGTGTGTGTGTGTGTGTGTGTGTGTGTGTGTGTGTGTGTGTGTGTGTGTGTGATTTTGCTTCTCTTTATAAATAATTTACAAATAAAATCTGAGTGCCAAATTTTACCATTGCTCACTGACAGTGACTATTATTTCCATCAAGCGACACGCTTTTCATCAATGAAATACATTTCTGTATAGTTGGCGTCTCCATGGACACAGACAAAACTAAGTAGTACTTCATCTTAGCATTCAGCACATTTTGTTGATGGGTTTCAGCTCTAATTACAACCAGAACCAGTCACTCAGCATGAAAAAAAAAGAAGTCAATCACATTAGTATAAATGTTATGGAGGTGTAACCGGAGCAGAGAGACACGGATCTTGTTGCGTACGCCTACACTGACACTTTATTCCTGATGGAGGTCTTTTTAGGGCCCGAGCACTGACCTACTGACCACTGCCCTATTGTATCTGTAGGAATTTTTTTTTTTGTTCTCGTTTTTATTTTTCCGACGAAATGAGGGCCTTTTTGCCCCCCTAAACGTGCCCCAAAAGTCACCAAATTTTGCACGCAAGCCAGGCCTGACGATAAATTTGATATTTCATGGTTTGCATTAAAGCAGCACTGTAGCAGGCCTAGTGCTACGGGGCCGACCGACAGGACAGAGGACAGAGGTTTTCAGTGCAGGAACTCTTTATTTCACCCAACACACGCGTGCTCCAACACCTTCACAGCAGCAGCACCTTCTCCCAGCAGCAGCCTCTCTCTGGAGTGCAGCTGCTGCTTATCAAGGGAGGCAGGGTGGAGAGGTTGATTGGATACACCTGTACCCAAACTCCTGATGGCTGCACCTCCACCCTGCCACAAGCACAATGTAACTTTCAGCTTTTGTTGAGTTTGCCGGCTCCTTTGGACAGAGGCGGGAGTGCTTTACCAGAAAGAACACTACATTTCCCATGAGCACCAGCGCGTACTGCCGGAAAGATCCTGTCCCCGTCGCGTGCATTTGTTTTGATAGTGAATGAAGACGGGACGGACTTTCAAAACTACTTTTCTGTTTCACCAAGTGAACAGACGGAACGCAAAAAAAATTTTAAACTGCTGGAAAGGAACTGGAATTTACTGGGATACCTTAAACAAGGAAGCCAGGGACCGGTATGTGGAGAAAATAATGATTATTAACGGTTTGGATCCATATGAAATCCCTACTAAAGAGTGGAGCTCCTAGTCGGAGCTCCACTCTTTAGTAAGGACCATGCATCTATAATATTAACTGGATGGAACATCGAAAATGGCTGCCAGTCATTTCAATGCAATTTGCTCACTCAGCGCATACGCCGAAATGAGTTCCTGACTTCCGGGTTTACTTCCGCGTTAAGGGGCCCATAGAGCATGCGCAGTTGAGTCACCTCCCATGATGCTCTGGGGCCTCCCATCATGCCCCGGGGCAACATCAATGGCACCGACACAGCCGTGACGTCACGCCCAGAAAGAGACTTTTCTTTGACTTTTCTGGCCGTTATAAAACATTTTTGACGGATATAAAGTCCATGACTTAAAAATATAGAATACAAAGATTAGTAATTGCCGGTGATTACAGCTGGAGGTGTCCTGTGAACAGTTTTAGAGGCTTCTCTTTTACTATTGCGGTCTATGGGGAAAAAGCTTTTTGGGCCACAAAAATCGGCGTGCCTTCTGAGTGCGAGATTGGGGGGCTGGCGAGGATTTACTGCCGCAGGACTGCACCACCAACGTTTTCTCGTGTCCTCTGCTTTTTCCCCACATCCAAGTAATGATCTGACATGCTGACATGTTTGCTGCATTTAACACCACACGCCGCTCACTCCACGCTGTTCGCTGTTTGATTGCGTCACCACACGCCGTTATTAATTGTTCGGTTTTTTCCCCACTTATTCCACCGAACACCGAAAGTTTTTTTTTGCTATTTTTGGCAGAACAATTTCGGTTACTGAACATTCGGTGCATCACTAACGCTACGCTTTGTTGTGTGTAGTGAGGGTATACGTGTGTGTAGTTCAGCCTACAGGTGCTGCGCGCTCCATATAGTTAGAGAACGCGTCAATCAGTTTAAGTTTGCTTTTTATGATTGTAAATAAAATTATCAGCCCTAATTCAAATTTCCCTCCATTGAAGGGAAACGACGTGAGTGAGGAGAGGAGAGACAGAGAGAGCCAAGCAACTGATCGACGCACATTACATGTTCAGCCTATGCATGTTCATGATAATAACTAACTGTGAATAACTGCGAGAAAAGATTACATTGTACAGTATATTGGATGTGAATATTTTAACAGAAACGTAGCACATAGAAAAGGTATCCTGCTTTCTGTATATATATATATATATATATATATATATATATATATATATATATATACTGTATATAGACACGAGAATTCAAAAAAGGACAATAAGACTCAGAAAATGTAGTTTCTTCCATTTTCTTCCATCCAGTTATTTCTGTATATTAACATACCCAATGATATTTTCTTCTCCTATATGTTCATTCACCTATAATATTCAGTAATAGTCTATAAACAATGAAACTGTCACTGGTCCAATTTCACAAATACTTTACGCTGCTGAGCTCTGCGCTCCACGCCCCACCCAGCTTTCGTCTCGACTACGAATCGGGAAGGAGGGGGAAGTGAGGTATGCCGTAAAGCAGTCAAAGCGTAAAAATTTGTAGTTTTTTAGTGTCGAAGGGTTCCTACCATGCTCCTAACCAGCGTCAGAGTCACGCACAGTACACAATCTATGATGTTAGAGAGCCACCTTGTGGTCAATTTAAGCAACAGCATGGCCAGCTGCTTGACAGTGGCTCAACTCATTAGTTTACTGTTTTTGTTGTTAATAATGTCATTGCAATTTTATCTATGCAATTGTGAAAAAAACTGGCCTTAGTGGAAAGCCCTGTTTGAAGTAAAAAGATATGACTGATTTTAAGAAAAAAAAATTTAAAAACCAACAAACAGTTTGTTGGTTTTTAAAAATCTGATCTCAGTTTGAAACTGTGATCAGATTTTTTCCGGTGTTACTCTGCTTAGTTCTCTGTTCCATTTTTCTATAATATTTAATGTAGCCTACATTTCAACTCATTTGTCTGAGATTTCAATTTTCCACTTTTTAATTTTTGATTTATGGTAATTAACATTCTGTTACAATATAAACTCATAAATTAGCCTAAAAACCCCAACAGAGCTGAATCATATTCATAATAGTTAATATGCAAATATATGTCAGTGTTATATCCTCTGGTGATTCATGTTACTTTTTGCCCAATTCCAGAGCAAGAAGGTATTCCCCATCTTTGGGTTATGCAGACCAAAAGCTCATGAAGCGTCAACATCCGAGACACCACAACCAGAGCCTGTGAAGCCAATTGTCCCCATATCTGACAGAACTGCTAACTTGGAAGTAAGTATCATTATGATCAAATATATATATAACACCCCCCCCCCCCCCCTTTTTATTTTTAAATGCTACTACTGCTCCTGCTGCGACTACTACTTCTACAACTACGACTACTGCGGCAACGACAATAATGATAATAATATAGATCGGCAATGACGATAATAATGATAATGTAGATCAAGCTGGGGAACCAAAATCTGTGCCGCACACTGAAGCCCGTGATTTCCAGGTGTTTCTCCCCATGCCTGCAAGTCAATTAATTACATGAGAGAGCGATTACGAATCTGACCTAAACGGTCACTCCTTAAACTTTAAACCCGTTGACTATTTTTTGACTAAATTTCATGAGCATCGGTCGTCTAATAAAGTCTGTACGCTTGGTACGAGTTATTTTATGATATTAGATTTACATTAAGTTCCTTACAGTTGTAAGTTGAATATGAATCAGAAATCAAAATTTAAGATGGTGTCTATTTCCCGCAGGCTTTGGTGTTGGGTACTCTTGCAGAACACTCCCTGCCATTCACTACTGCAGACATCATCGTGCGAGTGGCCAAGGAACTGGCAAAAGACCCCAAGGCATTGGAGAATGTGCACCTTGAAGCAAGCACAGCTTCCTACAAAATGCGTTTCGGATTGCAGTAGACCTTCACCGAGAAAACTGTGGAGGCCATCCAGTCGTCTCCATTTTCTCTCAATTTGGATGAAGCGACGACAGCCAGCAACAAAAAGGTCGTGACCTTCCTAGTGAGTTACTTCTCACAGGAGCAGCAGGAAGTCGTTGTTGAACACCTGGACACCGTGGAGCTGAAGAGAGCCACGTCTCAATCATTGTTTGATGCTCTGGGTGATGTATTTGAGCGTATGAACATTCCATGGAGGAACCTAGTGTCTGTCTTAATGGATTCCTGTAGTGTCATGTGTGGATCGAAGAATGGCTTGGAGGCGAAGATCAGAGAGAAGATTCCACATCTCCTGAACATCGATGGCGACAGCTGTCACCACATCCACAACTGTGCCAAAGAATTCTGTAAGCCGTTTGGGATGTGGTTAGAAGTTTTCTTCAATGATCTTCACACCGATTTCAAATGGACACCAGAGTTTAAAGATTGTCTACGAGAGACCGCTGCGATGTTCAACCAGACCTTCACAGCTCCAGAGAGATTCATCCCTCACAGGTGGCTAAGCGCATATGATGTTGCTCTGAGCACAGCCCGACTTCTCAAACCAATGCAGGTACTTACATTTTAAAATATCATATATAATCTCTTTCTACGAAAGATAAACTTTTTACAGAATTAGTCTCAAATCTTTATGCATACAAGTAGATAGGTTCATGGTTGTAATTTGTTGCATTCTATTTTGTGAAAGTTTGCAGTTATATTTGAAAACTAATTTTCTGTGAAATACTGTGGCCGAAGAGCAGCATGATACATGATTTATCCCTGAGCATTACCTTTTTTCTGTTGATGTGGTTTGATATAGAAATATGGCACTATTCTTTTCAGGTCTTCTACTACAGCTTCTTGAAGAGCTGTATGAGGAACCCATGGAGGCCATACTGAACGACAATGAAATATGCCCAATTGACAGGAACAGGATTCGGGAGATACAAAGGCGCCTAGCTTCCAAAACAGGCATGACAGAAAATGGAAAAAACAGAAAGAAAAGAATAGTGAACTGTCTTTTCTTCAAGCAAAAGAAAACTGTCCTTCAGCTGAATTTGTACTTGTCAGTTCTTCCCCTTCTGAAGGAGTACGTCATGGTATTTCAGACGCAAAGCCCCATGATACACAAGTTGCATGACCGTCAGGAAGCAGTCTTCAGAAAGTTCCTCGTGTGGCGGCACGAAGAGGTAGTTTTGGTCAAAGTTATATGTTAAAAGGATTTTTACTGTTGCCAAACAACGCCACCCTGGGAGTTTCACCCAGGGAATTAAAGTAAACTCGTTCAGGAGAAAAGGCACTCAGGTCCGTCACAAAGTGAGGCAGAGACAGTCGTTCAATTATACCAAAAATAGGTTTGCTTTATTATTCAAATGTTTTTGTTAAAAATTATCAATAAAAGGAAATCATTCACTAGAGGGGATTTTAAAAAAAGGGGACCAATCAGGGCTGAGACTTTCTGGTGTGGATGGGTCAACTAAGAGGGGATACTTAAAACACCACACGTGCAATAAAAGAAATAAAGTGAACAACTTAAACACAGCACACAACAAAAGGAAGGGGGTTACCACCACCGGACACCAATCCACCACCGTCAGCTCAGCACCTGAGAGGGGGGAAACCAGAGGACAGTTAGGGAACACAAAAAAAGGAAATGAATACACTTAAATTAAACGTAATTAGGCTCAACAATGATCTATTGGCCACCCAAAATATACAAAATCACAAATACCTCAAAAGAAATATAAATAACGGAAACTAAACAAACAATAAGTCCCTAAATGAAATAAAATACAAATTAAAGCTGCAAGCAGCGATGAACGGGCCCTCGCACTCACGTCCACCGCCCCCCATAAGCATATCAGAAATGACACCACCCACGACTCTCTATGTCAAACCATTCAAAAGTTATAGCAGAAAAAAGGAACAACCAATCAGAAGAAGGGGCGGGGCTAATTTAGGCCAATGAAGGTCAAGGACTCCATACAGAGTCTGATGACACCACCCACGACTCTCTGTGTCAAACCATTCAAAAGTTATGGCAGAAAATCGGGACAACCAATCAGAAGAAGGGGCGGGGCTAATTCAGGCCAATGAAGGTCAAGGACTCAATACCGAGTCCCATGACACCACCCACGACTCTTTATGTCAAACCATTCAAAAGTTATGGCAGAGAAAAGTATTCTAGGGGGCGCTGTTGAGCCGTTAGGCCACGCCCATTAATGCAAACCATGAAATATCAAATGTATCGCCAGGCCTGGCTTGCATGCACAATTTGGTGACTTTTGGAGAACTATCAAATATGGACCAATCAGATGAATGGGACGAGCGCTTTTTCGTGTCTAGCGTCGCCACGGTAACACTTTTGAAAGAGAGAAGTAATGTGCGTCGTCACAGGACAGAGACGTACATTTTGATGTAAAAAAAACACAAAAATTGCTGACAAAAGTTTCGGGCATATTGCCAGGCTTGAACTCCCAACCTCTGGCACCAAAGACCACAATAATCTGGCTGAGCTAAGTCTCAGCTATTCCTTTCATTTGACCTACTGGCTTAGGACAGACCAACATAGCGATAAAATGTCTGGAACTTTTTTTTCCTAATTTTTTTAATATTTGTAAGTTATAAATATTAGTAAAACCCTACTATTTTAATTATTACTTTTTCTGTAACCATTCTGCCAAGGTTGTAACCGGGCTGAGCCGGGAATATTTCTGAGGTCACCACATTACAGGGAACTGATTGGTCGGGGGGCGGGGCCGTCATCACCCTACTCGCCACTGATTGGTCGGGGGGCGGGGCCGTCATCACCATACTCGCCACTGATTGGTCGGGGGGCGGGGCCGTCATCACCCTACTCGCCACTGATTGGTCGGGGGGCGGGGCCGGCAGATGTTTGAATCAGGAAGCGGGACTCTCTATGTCAAACCATTCCAAAGTTATAGCAGAAAATTGGGACAACCAATCAGAAGAAGGGGCGGGGCTAATTAAGGCCAACGAAGCTTAAGAACTCATTACAGAGTCCCATGACACCACCCACGACTCTCTATGTTAAACCATTCAAAAGTTATGGCAGAAAAAAGGGACAACCAATCAGAAGAAGAGGCGGGGCTAATTCTGGCCAATGAAGGTCAAGGACTCCATAAAGAATCTGATGACACCACCCAGGACTCTCTATGTCAAACCATTCCAATGTTATAGCAGAAAATCGGGCCAACCAATCAGAAGAAGGGGCGGGGCTAATTAAGGCCAACGAAGCTTAAGGACTCATTACAGAGTCCCATGACACCACCCACAACTCTCTATGTCAAACCATTCAAAAGTTATGGCAGAGAAAAGTATTCTAGGGGGCGCTGTTGAACCGTTAGCCACGCCCATTAATTGCAAACCATGAAATATCAAATGTATCGCCAGGCCTGGCTTGCATGCAAAATTTGGTGACTTTTGGAGAACTATCAAATATGGACCAATCACATGAAGGGGGGGCGCGCCTTTTGGCGTCTAGCGTCGCCACGGTAACGCTTTTGAAAGAGAAAAGTAATGCGTGGTGTCGCAGGATGGAGACGCACATTTTGATGTATAACACACCTGGGTGCACGTTACGGTTCGGGCTGAATTAACTGCCGAAGGAATGGCATAAATTTCGCCAAAATGACACAATTTATTCAAAATGGCCGACGTCCTGTTCGGTTTCGGCCATGGCTCCAAGAGACTTTTCTTTAAGTTGTGCCATGATACAGGTGTGTAGCGATTTTCGTGCATGTACGTCAAACCGTATTGTGGGGCTTGAGGCACAAAGTTTTCCGGGGGGCGCTGTTGAGCCATTTTGCCACGCCCATTAATGCAAACCATGAAATATCAAATTTATCGCCAGGCCTGGCTTGCATGCCAAATTTGGTGCCTTTTGGGGAACTATCAAATATGGACCAATCAGATGAAGGGGGGGTGCGCTTGTTGGCGTCTAGCGTCGCCACGGTAACACTTTTGAAAGAGAAAAGTAATGCGTGTAGTCGCAGGATGGAGACGCACATTTTGATGTATAACACATCTGGGTTCACGATACGGTTCGGGCTGAATTAACTCTCGAAGGAATGGCATATATTGCTCCAAAATTACGCGATTAATTCAGAATGTTCAAAATGGCCGACTTCCTGTTCGGTTTAGGCCATGGCGCCAAGAGACTTTTCTTTAAGTTGTGACATGATACAGGTGTGTACCGATTTTCCTTCATGTACGTCACACCGTATTATGGGGCTTGAGGCACAAAGTTTTTTCTGTCAAACCAATCAGATGAAGGGTGGGCGCGCTTTTTGGCGTCTAGCGTCGCCACGGTAACGCTTTTGAAAGAGAAAAGTAATGCGTGTTGTCGCAGGATGGAGACGCACATTTTGATGTATAACACACCTGGGTGCACGTTACGGTTCGGGCTGAATTAACTTTCGAAGGAATGGCATAAATTTCGCCAAAATGACACGACTAATTCAAAATGGCCGACTTCCTGTTTGGTTTCGGGCATGACGCCAAGAGACTTTTCTTTCAGTTGCGCCATGATACAGGTGTGTACCGATTTCCGTGCATGTACGTCAAACCGTATCGTGGGGCTTGAGGCACAAAGTTTTCTAGGTGGCGCTGTTGAGCCATTTTGCCACGCCCATTAATGCAAACCATTAAATATCAAATTTTTCGCCAGGCCTGACTTGGGTGCAAAATTTGGTGACTTTTTGGGCATGTTAAGGGGGGCAAAAAGGCCATCACTTTGTCAGGAAAATAATAATAATAATAATTAAAGCTGCAAGCAGCGATGAACGGGCCCTCGCACTCACGTCCACCGCCCCCCATAAGCATATCAGAAATGACACCACCCACAACTCTCTATGTCAACCCATTCAAAAGTTATAGCAGAAAAAAGGAACAACCAATCAGAGGAAGGGGCGGGGCTAGTTCAGGCCAATGAAGGTCAAGGACTCATTACAGAGTCCCATGACACCACCCACAACTTCCTATGTCAAACCATTCAAAAGTTATGGCAGAAAATCGGGACAACCAATCAGAAGAAGGGGTGGGGCTAATTCAGGCCAATGAAGGTCAAGGACTCAATACCGAGTCCCATGACACCACCCACGACTCTTTATGTCAAACCATTCAAAAGTTATGGCAGAGAAAAGTATTCTAGGGGGCGCTGTTGAGCCGTTAGGCCACGCCCATTAATGCAAACCATGAAATATCAAATGTATCGCCAGGCCTGGCTTGCATGCAAAATTTGGTGACTTTTGGAGAACTATCAAATATGGACCAATCAGATGAAGGGGACGAGCGCTTTTTCGTGTCTAGCGTCGCCACGGTAACACTTTTGAAAGAGAGAAGTAATGTGCGTCGTCACAGGACAGAGACGAACATTTTGATGTAAAAAAAACACAAAAATTGCTGACAACAGTTTCGGCATATTGCCAGGCTTGAACTCCCAACCTCTGGCACCAAAGACTGCAATAAACTGGCTGAGCCAAGTCTCAGCTATTTCTTTCATTTGGCCTACTGGGTTAGGACAGACCAACATAGCGATAAAATGTCTGGAACTTTTTTTTCCTAATTTTTTAAATATTTGTAAGTTATAAATTTTAGTAAAACCCTACTATTTTAATTATTACTTTTTCTGTAACCATTCTGCCAAGGTTGTAACCGGGCTGAGCCGGGAATATTTCTGAGGTCACCACATTACAGGGAACTGATTGGTCGGGGGGCGGGGCCGTCATCACCCTACTCGCCACTGATTGGTCGGGGGGCGGGGCCGTCATCACCCTACTCGCCACTGATTGGTCGGGGGGCGGGGCCGTCATCACCATACTCGCCACTGATTGGTCGGGGGGCGGGACCGTCATCACCCTACTCGCCACTGATTGGTCGGGGGGCGGGGCCGTCATCACCGTACTCGCCACTGATTGGTCAGGGGGCGGGGCCGGCAGATGTTTGAATCAGGAAGCGGGAGTCAGCGCGAGAGCGACTGGCGGCTCGCGGCGATTTTATTATAAAAAAAGGACAACCAATCAGAAGAAGGGGCGGGGCTAATTCAGGCCAATGAAGGTCAAGGACTCCATAAAGAATCTGATGACACCACCCACGACTCTATGTCAAACCAGTCAAAAGTTATAGCAGAAAATCGGGACAACCAATCAGAAGAAGGGGCGGGGCTTATTAAGGCCAACGAAGCTTAAGGACTCATTACAGAGTCCCATGACACCACCCACGACTCTCTATGTGAAACCATTCAAAAGTTATGGCAGAGAAAAGTATTCTAGGGGGCGCTGTTGAGCCGTTAGGCCACGCCCATTAATGCAAACCATGAAATATCAAATGTATCGCCAGGCCTGGCTTGCATGCCAAATTTGGTGACTTTTGGAGAACTATCAAATATGGACCAATCAGATGAAGGGTGGGTGCGCTTTTTCGCGTCTAGCATCGCCACAGTAACACTTTTGAAAGAGAAAAGTAATGCGTGTAGTCGCACGATGGAGACGCACATTTTGGTGTATAACACACCTGGGTGCACGTTACGGTTCGGGCTGAATTAACTGCCGAAGGAATGGCATAAATTGCGCCAAAATTACACAATTAATTCAAAATGGCTGACTTCCTGTTCGGTTTCGGCCATGGCTCCAAGAGACTTTTCTTTAAGTTGCGACAAGATACAGGTGTGTACCGATTTTCGTGCATGTACGTCAAACCGTATTGTGGGGCTTGAGGCACAAAGTTTTCCGGGGGGCGCTGTTGAGCCATTTTTCCACGCCCATTAATGCAAACCATGAAATATCAAATTTATCGCCAGGCCTGGCTTGCATGCCAAATTTGGTGCCTTTTGGGGAACTATCAAATATGGACCAATCAGATGAAGGGGGGGTGCGCTTGTTGGCGTCTAGCGTCGCCACGGTAACACTTTCGAAAGAGAAAAGTAATGCGTGTAGTCGCAGGATGGAGACGCACATTTTGATGTATAACACATCTGGGTTCACGATACGGTTCGGGCTGAATTAACTCTCGAAGGAATGGCATATATTGCTCCAAAATTACGCAATTAATTCAGAATGTTCAAAATGGCCGACTTCCTGTTCGGTTTCGGCCATGGCGCCAAGAGACTTTTCTTTTAGTTGCGACATGATAAAGGTGTGTACCGATTTTCGTTCAAGTATGTCAAACCGTATTATGGGGCTTGAGGCACAAAGTTTTTTCTGTTGAACCAATCAGATGAAGGGTGGGCGCGTTCTTTGGCGTCTAGCGCCGCCACGGTAACGCTTTTGAAAGAGAAAAGTAATGCGTGTTGTCGCAGGATGGAGACGCACATTTTGATGTATAACACACTTGGGGGCACGTTACGGTTCGGGCTGAATTAACTTTCGAAGGAATGGCATAAATTTTGCCAAAATGACACGACTAATTCAAAATGGCTGACTTCCTGTTCGGTTTCGGGCATGACGCCAAGAGACTTTTCCTTCAGTTGCGCCATGATACAGGTGTGTACCGATTTTCGTGCATGTACGTCAAACCGTATCGTGGGGCTTGAGGCACAAAGTTTTCAAGGGGGCGCTGTTGAGCCATTTTACCACGCCCATTAATGCAAACCATTAAATATCAAATTTTTCGCCAGGCCTGACTTGCATGCAAAATTTGGTGACTTTTTAGGCATGTTAAGGGGGGCAAAAAGGCCATCACTTTGTCAGAAGAAAAATAATAATAATAATTAAAGCTGCAAGCAGCGATGAACGGGCCCTCGCACTCACGGCCACCACCCCCATAAGCATATCAGAAAAGACACCACCCACGACTTCCTATGTCAAACCATTCAAAAGTTATAGCAGAAAATCGGGACAACCAATCAGAAGAAGGGGCGGGGCTAATTCAGGCCAATGAAGGTCAAGGACTCCATAAAGAATCTGATGGCCCCACCCAGGACTCTCTATGTCAAACCATTCCAATGTTATAGCAGAAAATCGGGACAACCAATCAGAAGAAGGGGCGGGGCTAATTAAGGCCAACGAAGCTTAAGAACTCATTACAGACTCCCATGACACCACCCACGACTTCCTATGTCAAACCATTCCGAAGTTATAGCAGAAAATTGGGACAACCAATCAGAAAAAGGGGCGGGGCTAATTAAGGCTAACGAAGGTCAAGGACTCCATAAAGAATCTGATGACACTCCCCACGACTCTCTATGACAAACTATTCCAAAGTTATAGCAGAAAATCGGGACAACCAATCAGAAGAAGGGGCGGGGCTAATTAAGGCTAACGAAGGTCAAGGACTCCATAAAGAATCTGATGACACTCCCCACGACTCTCTATGTCAAACTATTCCAAAGTTATAGCAGAAAATCGGGACAACCAATCAGAAGAAGGGGCGGGGCTAATTAAGGCCAACGAAGCTTAAGGACTCATTACAGAGCCCCATGACACCACCCACGACTTCCTATGTCAAACCATTCAAAAGTTATGGCAGAGAAAAGTTTTCTAGGGGGCGCTGTTGAGCCGTTAGGCCACGCCCATAAATGCAAACCATGAAATATTAAATGTATCGCCAAGCCTGGCTTGCATGCCAAATTTGGTGCCTTTTGGAGAACTATCAAATATGGACCAATCAGATGAAGGGGGGGCACGCTTTTTGGCGTCTAGCGTCGCCACGGTAACGCTTTTGACTGAGAAAAGTAATGCGTGTTGTCGCAGGATGGAGACGCACATTTTGATGTATAACACACCTGGGTGCACGTTACGGTTCGGGCTGAATTAACTGCCGAAGGAATGGCATAAATTTCGCCAAAATGACACGACTAATTCAAAATGGCTGACATCCTGTTCGGTTTTGGGCATGACGCCAAGAGACTTTTCTTTAAGTTGTGCCATGATACAGGTGTGTAGCGATTTTCGTGCATGTACGTCAAACCGTATTGTGGGGCTTGAGGCACAAAGTTTTCCGGGGGGCGCTGTTGAGCCATTTTGCCACGCCCATTAATGCAAACCATGAAATATCAAATTTTTCGCCAGGCCTGGCTTGCGTGCAAAATTTGGTGCCTTTTGGGGAACTATCAAATATGGACCAATCAGATGAAGGAGGGGTGCGCTTGTTGGCGTCTAGCGTCGCCAAGGTAACACTTTGGAAAGAGAAAAGTAATGCGTGTAGTCGCAGGATGGAGACGCACATTTTGATGTATAACACATCTGGGTTCACGATACGGTTCAGGCTGAATTAACTCTCGAAGGGATGGCATATATTGCTCCAAAATTACGCAATTAATTCAGAATGTTCAAAATGGCCGACTTCCTGTTCGGTTTCGGCCATGGCGCCAAGAGACTTTTCTTTTAGTTGCAACATGATACAGGTGTGTACCGATTTTCGTTCATGTACGTCAAACCGTATTATGGGGCTTGAGGCGCAAAGTTTTTTCTGTCTGAACCAATCAGATGAAGGGTGGGCGTGCTTTTTGGCGTCTAGCGTCGCCACGGTAACGCTTTCGAAAGAGAAAAGTAATGCGTGGGGTCGGAGGATGGAGACGCACATTTCGATGTATAACACACTTGGGGGAACGTTACGGTTCGGGCTGAATTAACTGCCGAAGGAAGGCATAAATTTCGCCAAAATGACACGATTAATTCAAAATGGCCGACTTCCTGTTCGGTTTCTCGACATGACCCCAAGAGACTTTTCTTTAAGTTGCGCCATGATACAGGTGTGTACCGATTTTCGTGCATGTACGTCAAACCGTATCGTGGGGCTTGAGGCACAAAGTTTTCCGGGGGGCGCTGTTGAGCCATTTTGCCACACCCATTAATGCAAACCTTTAAATATCAAATTTTTCGCCAGGCCTGACTAGGGTGCAAAATTTGGTGACTTTTTGGGCATGTTAAGGGGGGCAAAAAGGCCTTCACTTTGTCAGGAAAATAATAATAATAATAATAAAAATTCCTACAGATACAATAGGGCCTTCGCACTGAAGGTGCTCGGGCCCTAATAATTAAAGCTGCAAGCAGCGATGAACGGGCCCTCGCACTCACGTCCACCGCCCCCCATAAGCATATCAGAAATGACACCACCCACGACTCTCTATGTCAAACCATTCAAAAGTTATAGCAGAAAAAAGGAACAACCAATCAGAAGAAGGGGCGGGGCTAATTCAGGCCAATGACGGTCAAGGACTCCATACAGAGTCTGATGACACCACCCACGACTCTCTATGTCAAACCATTCAAAAGTTATGGCAGAAAATCGGGACAACCAATCAGAAGAAGGGGCGGGGCTAATTCAGGCCAATGAAGGTCAAGGACTCAATACCGAGTCCCATGACACCACCCACGACTCTTTATGTCAAACCATTCAAAAGTTATGGCAAAGAAAAGTATTCTAGGGGGCGCTGTTGAGCCGTTAGGCCACGCCCATTAATGCAAACCATGAAATATCAAATGTATCGCCAGGCCTGGCTTGCATGCAAAATTTGGTGACTTTTGGAGAACTATCAAATATGGACCAATCAGATGAAGGGGACGAGCGCTTTTTCGCGTCTAGCGTCGCCACGGTAACACTTTTGAAAGAGAGAAGTAATGTGCGTCGTCACAGGACAGAGACGAACATTTTGATGTAAAAAAAACACAAAAATTGCTGACAAAAATTTCGGCATATTGCCAGGCTTGAACTCCCAACCTCTGGCACCAAAGACCGCAATAATCTGGCTGAGCTAAGTCTCAGCTATTCCTTTCATTTGACCTACTGGGTTAGGACAGACCAACATAGCGATAAAATGTCTGGAACTTTTTTTTCCTAATTTTTTAAATATTTGTAAGTTATAAATATTAGTAAAACCCTACTATTTTAATTATTACTTTTTCTGTAACCATTCTGCCAAGGTTGTAACCGGGCTGAGCCGGGAATATTTCTGAGGTCACCACATTACAGGGAACTGATTGGTCGGGGGGCGGGGCCGTCATCACCCTACTCGCCACTGATTGGTCGGGGGGCGGGGCCGTCATCACCCTACTCGCCACTGATTGGTCGGGGGGCGGGGCCGTCATCACCCTACTCGCCACTGATTGTTCGGGGGAGGGGCCGTCATCACCCTACTCGCCACTGATTGGTCGGGGGGCGGGGCCGTCATCACCCTACTCGCCACTGATTGGTCGGGGGGCGGGGCCAGCAGACGTTTGAATCAGGAAGCGGGACTCTCTATGTCAAACCGTTCCAAAGTTATAGCAGAAAATCGGGACAACCAATCAGAAGAAGGGGCGGGGCTAATTAAGGCCAACTAAGCTTAAGGACTCATTACAGAATCCCATGACACCACCCACGACTTCCTATGTCAAACCATTCAAAAGTTATGGCAGATAAAAGTATTCTAGGGGGGGCTGTTGAGCCGTTAGGCCACGCCCATTAATGCAAACCAAGAAATATCAAATTTATCGCCAAGTCTGTCTTGCATGCAAAATTTGGTGACTTTTGGAGAACTATCAAATATGGACCAATCACATGAAGGGGGGGCGCGCCTTTTGGCGTCTAGCGTCGCCACGGTAACACTTTTGAAAGAGAAAAGTAATGCGTGGTGTCGCAGGATGTAGACGCACATTTTGATGTACAACACACCTGGGTGCACGTTACGGTTCGGGCTGAATTAACTGCCGAAGGAATGGCATAAATTTCGCCAAAATTACACAATTTATTCAAAATGGCCGACATCCTGTTCGGTTTCGGCCATGGCTCCAAGAGACTTTTCTTTAAGTTGTGCCATGATACAGGTGTGTAGCGATTTTCGTGCATGTACGTCAAACCGTATTGTGGGGCTTGAGGCACAAAGTTTTCCGGGGGGCGCTGTTGAGCCATTTTGCCACGCCCATTAATGCAAAACATGAAATATCAAATTTATCTCCAGGCCTGGCTTGCGTGCCAAATTTGGTGCCTTTTGGGGAACTATCAAATATGGACCAATCAGATGAAGGGGGGGTGCGCTTGTTGGTGTCTAGCGTCGCCACGGTAACACTTTTCAAAGAGAAAAGTAATGCGTGTAGTCGCAGGATGGAGACGCACATTTTGATGTATAACACATCTGGGTTCACGATACGGTTCGGGCTGAATTAACCCTCGAAGGAATGGCATATATTGCTCCAAAATTACGCAATTAATTCAGAATGTTCAAAATAGCCGACTTCCTGTTCGGTTTCGGACATGGCGCCAAGAGACTTTTCTTTTAGTTGCGACATAATACAGGAGTGTACCGATTTTCGTTCATGTACGTCAAACCGTATTATGGGGCTTGAGGCACAAAGTTTTTTCTGTCGAACCAATCAGATGAAGGGTGGGCGCGCTTTTTGGCGTCTAGCGCCGCCACGGTAACGCTTTTGAAAGAGAAAAGTAATGCGTGTTGTCGCAGGATGGAGACGCACATTTTGATGTATAACACACTTGGGGGCACGTTACGGTTCGGGCTGAATTAACTTTCGAAGGAATGGCATAAATTTTCGCCAAAATGACACGATTAATTCAAAATGGCCGACATCCTGTTCGGTTTCGGGCATGACGCCAAGAGACTTTTCTTTAAGTTGGCCCATGATACAGGTGTGTACCGATTTTCGTGCATGTACGTCAAACCGTATCGTGGGGCTTGAGGCACAAAGTTTTCAAGGGGGCGCTGTTGAGCCATTTTACCACGCCCATTAATGCAAACCATTAAATATCAAATTTTTCGCCAGGCCTGACTTGGGTGCAAAATTTGGTGAGTTTTTGGGCATGTTTAGGGGGGCAAAAAGGCCTTCCTTTTGTCAGGAAAATAATAATAATAATTAAAGCTGCAAGCAGCAATGAACGGGCCCTCGCACTCACGTCAACCGCCCCCCATAAGCATATCAGAAATGACACCACCCACGACTTCCTATGTCAAACCCTTCAAAAGTTATAGCAGAAAAAAGGGACGACCAGTCAGAAGAAGGGGCGGGGCTAATTCAGGGCAAAGAAGATCAAGGACTCATTACAGAGTCCCATGACACCACCCACGACTCTCTATGTCAAAACATTCAAAAGTTATAGCAGAAAATAGGGACAACCAATCAGAAAAAGGGACTGGGCTAATTGTCACCAATTATGGTCAAGGACTCAATGCCGAGTCCCATGACACCACCCACGACTCTCTATGTCAAACCTTTCAAAAGTTATGGCAGAAAAAAGTATTCTAGGGGGCGCTGTTGAGCCGTGAGGACACGCCCATTAATGCAAACCATGAAAAAAAAAATCAGATCACTCAAATGAACGACGATCATACAGTACAGCTGTATCTCATGGTCCAGAATGTATGATATTATATTAATCTATTATACCATATTATATTACATGTTGTTATTTCATATTAGCGTACCCAGTAATATAGCATATTGTATTATTGCATTGTATGTTGCTTCATTTCATATATTTTTGACTGTATT
This sequence comes from Cololabis saira, assembly GCF_033807715.1. Classification (NCBI taxonomy): domain Eukaryota; kingdom Metazoa; phylum Chordata; class Actinopteri; order Beloniformes; family Belonidae; genus Cololabis; species Cololabis saira. The sequence continues at coordinate 35,078,607 of NC_084593.1, read as the reverse complement.
ATATTGTAAAATGATATATCATAGCGATTGCATTATTATATAATTTCAATTTATAACACTAATATACAATTCCTCACACACACACTCCTTCCAAATGTTTCTTTTTTTTCTCCATTATGACAATTCTATGCTGTCATCCGTTATGTTTTTTGTTTTTAAGCTTGTTATGTCTGTTATTCAAATATATTAATACATTCATTAATATGCTATACTGTATTTTGTATTGTGTATATTGTGTGTGTGTGTGTGTGTGTGTGTGTGTGTGTGTGTGTGTGTGTGTGTGTGTGTGTATATATATATATATATATATATATATATATATATATATATATATATATGTGTGTGTGTGTGTGTGTGTGTATACCTGAAGTGTGACTACCTGCAGAACGTATTTTAGCATGAAAGCTTGCATATTTAACGTACATCAAGCATCCTGTATCATAGCTACATGTCTGCCGTTTGTAACAAAGCAAACCGCGTGAAAATCGGTTGAAAATCAAGTGAGTTATAGTTATTTTACTTATGCAGACACCTCCTTCCACAATAGAAGTGAACGCTCTAGAGTTAAAGCGATACCGATCCAAGATGGCGGCCACGCCCGACGTTCTCAGGCAGTCAATGCGGCGCCTCGACCAAGATGGCGGCCGCGCTGAACATCAGCCCCTCCCCCCGCGGGAGCTGCGCGCGCAAACTCCACTCAAATTCAAAAGTTATGGCAGAAAATCGGGACAACCAATCAGAAGAAGGGGAAAGAGAAAAGTAATGTGCGTCGTCACAGGACAGAGACGAACATTTTGATGTAAAAAAAACACAAAAATTGCTGACAAAAATTTTGGCATATCAAGCCAGGCTTGAACTCTCGACCTCTGGCAGCAAAGACCGCAATAATCTGGCTGAGCTAAGTCTCAGCTATTCCTCTTATTTGACCTACTGGGTTAGGACAGACCAACATAGCGATAAAATGTCTGGAACTTTTTTTTCCTAATTTTTTAAATATTTGTAAGTTATAAATATTAGTAAAACCCTACTATTTAAATTATTACTTTTTCTGTAACCATTCTGCCAAGGTTGTAACCGGGCTGAGCCGGGAATATTTCTGAAGTCACCACATTACAGGGAGCTGATTGGTCGGGGGGCGGGGCCGTCATCACCCTACTCGCCACTGATTGGTCGGGGGGCGGGGCCGTCATCACCCTACTCGCCACTGATTGGTCGGGGGGCGGGGCCGCCATCACCCTACTCGCCACTGATTGGTCAGGGGGCGGGGCCGGCAGACGTTTGAATCAGGAAGCGGGAGTCAGCGCGAGAGCGACTGGCGGCTCGCGGCAATTTTATTATAAAAAAAGGACAACCAATCAGAAGAAGGGGCGGGGCTAATTCAGGCCAATGAAGTTCAAGGACTCCATAAAGAATCTGATGACACCACCCACGACTCTCTATGTCAAACCATTCAAAAGTTATAGCAGAAAATCGGGACAACCAATCAGAAGAAGGGGCGGGGCTAATTAAGGCCAACGAAGCTTAAGGACTCATTACAGAGTCCCATGACACCACCCACGACTCTCTATGTGAAACCATTCAAAAGTTATGGCAGAGAAAAGTATTCTAGGGGGCGCTGTTGAGCCGTTAGGCCACGCCCATTAATGCAAACCATGAAATATCACATTTATCGCCAGGCCTGGCTTGCATGCAAATTTTGGTGACTTTTGGAGAACTATCAAATATGGACCAATCAGATGAAGGGTGGGTGCGCTTTTTCGCGTCTAGCGTCGCCACGGTAACACTTTTGAAAGAGAAAAGTAATGCGTGGTGTCGCACGATGGAGACGCACATTTTGGTGTATAACACACCTGGGTGCACGTTACGGTTCGGGCTGAATTAACTGCCGAAGGAATGGCATAAATTGTGCCAAAATTACACAATTAATTCAAAATGGCTGACTTCCTGTTCGGTTTCGGCCATGGCTCCAAGAGACTTTTCTTTAAGTTGCGACATGATACAGGTGTGTACCGATTTTCGTGCATGTACGTCAAACCGTATTGTGGGGCTTGAGGCACAAAGTTTTCCGGGGGGCGCTGTTGAGCCATTTTGCCACGCCCATTAATGCAAACCATGAAATATCAAATTTATCGCCAGGCCTGGCTTGCATGCCAAATTTGGTGCCTTTTGGGGAACTATCAAATATGGACCAATCAGATGAAGGGGGGGTGCGCTTGTTGGCGTCTAGCATCGTCACGGTAACACTTTCGAAAGAGAAAAGTAATGCGTGTAGTCGCAGGATGGAGACGCACATTTTGATGTATAACACATCTGGGTTCACGATACGGTTCGGGCTGAATTAACTCTCGAAGGAATGGCATATATTGCTCCAAAATTACGCAATTAATTCAGAATGTTCAAAATGGCCGACTTCCTGTTCGGTTTCGGCCATGGCGCCAAGAGACTTTTCTTTAAGTTGTGCCATGATACAGGTGTGTAGCGATTTTCGTGCATGTACGTCAAACCGTATTGTGGGGCTTGAGGCACAAAGTTTTCAAGGGGGCGCTGTTGAGCCATTTTTCCACGCCCATTAATGTAAACCATTAAATACCAAATTTTTCACCAGGCCTGGCTTGGGTGCAAAATTTGGTGCCTTTTGGGGAACTATCAAATATGGACCAATCAGATGAAGGGGGGGTGCGCTTGTTGGCGTCTAGCGTCGCCACGGTAACACTTTGGAAAGAGAAAAGTAATGCGTGTAGTCGCAGGATGGAGACGCACATTTTGATGTATAACACATCTGGGTTCACGATACGGTTCGAGCTGAATTAACTCTCGAAGGAATGGCATATATTGCTCCAAAATTACGCAATTAATTCAGAATGTTCATAATGGCCGACTTCCTGTTCGGTTTCGGCCATGGCGCCAAGAGACTTTTCTTTTAGTTGCGACATGATACAGGAGTGTGCCAACTTTCGTTCATGTACGTCAAACCGTATTATGGGGCTTGAGGCGCAAAGTTTTTTCTGTCTGAACCAACCAGATGAAGGGTGGGCGCGCTTTTTGGCGTCTAGCGTCGCCACGGTAACGCTTTTGAAAGAGAAAAGTAATGCGGGTGGTCGCAGGAGGGAGACGCACATTTTGATGTATAACACACCTGGGTGCACGTTACGGTTCGGGCTGAATTAACTTTCGAAGGAATGGCATAAATTTCGCCAAAATGACGCGACTAATTCAAAATGGCCGACTTCCTGTTCGGTTTCGGGCATGACGCCAAGAGACTTTTCTTTAAGTTGTCCCATGATACAGGTGTGTACCGACTTTCGTGCATGTACGTCAAACCGTATCGTGGGGCTTGAGGCACAAAGTTTTCAAGGGGGCGCTGTTGAGCCATTTTGCCACGCCCATTAATGCAAACCATTAAATATCAAATTTTTCGCCAGGCCTGGCTTGCATGCAAAATTTGGTGACTTTTTGGGCATGTTAAGGGGGGCAAAAAGGCCTTCACTTTGTCAGGAAAATAATAATAATAATTAAAGCTGCAAGCAGCAATGAACGGGCCCTCGCACTCACGTCAACCGCTCCTTATAAGCATATCAGAAATGACACCACCCACGACTTCCTATGTCAAACCCTTCAAAAGTTATAGCAGAAAAAAGGGACGACCTGTCAGAAGAAGGGGCGGGGCTAATTCAGGGCAAAGAAGATCAAGGACTCATTACAGAGTCCCATGACACCACCCACGACTCTCTATGTCAAAACATTCAAAAGTTATAGCAGAAAATAGGGACAACCAATCAGAAAAAGGGACTGGGCTAATTGTCACCAATTATGGTCAAGGACTCAATGCCGAGTCCCATGACACCACCCACGACTCTCTATGTCAAACCTTTCAAAAGTTATGGCAGAAAAAAGTATTCTAGGGGGCGCTGTTGAGCCGTGAGGACACGCCCATTAATGCAAACCATGAAAAAAAAAATCAGATCACTCAAATGAACGACGATCATACAGTACAGCTGTATCTCATGGTCCAGAATGTATGATATTATATTAATCTATTATACCATATTATATTACATGTTGTTATTTCATATTAGCGTACCCAGTAATATAGCATATTGTATTATTGCATTGTATGTTGCTTCATTTCATATATTTTTGACTGTATTATATTGTAAAATTATATATCATAGCGATTGCATTATTATATAATTTCAATTTATAACACTAATATACAATTCCTCACACACACACTCCTTCCAAATGTTTCTTTTTTTTCTCCATTATGACAATTGTATGCTGTCATCCGTTATGTTTTTTGTTTTTAAGCTTGTTATGTCTGTTATTCAAATATATTAATACATTCATTAATATGCTATACTGTATTTTGTATTGTGTGTGTGTGTGTGTGTGTGTGTGTATATATATATATATATATATATATATATATATATATATATATATATATATATGTGTGTGTGTGTGTGTGTGTGTATACCTGAAGTGTGACTACCTGCAGAACGTATTTTAGCATGAAAGCTTGCATATTTAACGTACATCAAGCATCCTGTATCATAGCTACATGTCTGCCGTTTGTAACAAAGCAAACCGCGTGAAAATCGGTTGAAAATCAAGTGAGTTATAGTTATTTTACTTATGCAGACACCTCCTTCCACAATAGAAGTGAACGCTCTAGAGTTAAAGCGATACCGATCCAAGATGGCGGCCACGCCCGACGTTCTCAGGCAGTCAATGCGGCGCCTCGACCAAGATGGCGGCCGCGCTGAACATCAGCCCCTCCCCCCGCGGGAGCTGCGCGCGCAAACTCCACTCAAATTCAAAAGTTATGGCAGAAAATCGGGACAACCAATCAGAAGAAGGGGAAAGAGAAAAGTAATGTGCGTCGTCACAGGACAGAGACGAACATTTTGATGTAAAAAAAACACAAAAATTGCTGACAAAAATTTTGGCATATCAAGCCAGGCTTGAACTCTCGACCTCTTGCAGCAAAGACCACAATAATCTGGCTGAGCTAAGTCTCAGCTATTCCTTTTTATTTGACCTACTGGCATAGGACAGACCAACATAGCGATAAAATGTCTGGAACTTTTTTTTCCTAATTTTTTAAATATTTGTAAGTTATAAATATTAGTAAAACCCTACTATTTAAATTATTACTTTTTCTGTAACCATTCTGCCAAGGTTGTAACCGGGCTGAGCCGGGAATATTTCTGAAGTCACCACATTACAGGGAGCTGATTGGTCGGGGGGCGGGGCCGTCATCACCCTACTCGCCACTGATTGGTCGGGGGGCGGGGCCGTCATCACCCTACTCGCCACTGATTGGTCGGGGGGCGGGGCCGGCAGACGTTTGAATCAGGAAGCGGGACTCTCTATGTCAAACCATTCCAAAGTTATAGCAGAAAATCGGGACAACCAATCAGAAGAAGGGGCGGGGCTAATTAAGCCCAACGAAGCTTAAGAACTCATTACAGAGTCCCATGACACCAACCACGACTTCCTATGTCAAACCATTCAAAAGTTATGGCAGATAAAAGTATTCTAGGGGGCGCTGTTGAGCCGTTAGGCCACGCCCATTAATGCAAACCATGAAATATCAAATTTATCACCAAGTCTGGCTTGCATGCAAAATTTGGTGACTTTTGGAGAACTATCAAATATGGACCAATCACATGAAGGGGGCGCGCGCCTTTTGGCGTCTAGCATCGCCACGGTAACACTTTTGAAAGAGAAAAGTAATGCGTGGTGTCGCAGGATGTAGACGCACATTTTGATGTATAACACACCTGGGTGCACGTTACGGTTCGGGCTGAATTAACTGCCGAAGGAATGGCATAAATTTCGCCAAAATGACACAATTTATTCAAAATGGCCGACATCCTGTTCGGTTTCGGCCATGGCTCCAAGAGACTTTTCTTTAAGTTGTGCCATGACACAGGTGTGTAGCGATTTTCGTGCATGTACGTCAAACCGTATTGTGGGGCTTGAGGCACAAAGTTTTCCGGGGGGCGCTGTTGAGCCATTTTGCCACGCCCATTAATGCAAACCATGAAATATCAAATTTATCGCCAGGCCTGGCTTGCATGCCAAATTTGGTGCCTTTTGGGGAACTATCAAATATGGACCAATCAGATGAAGGGGGGGTGCGCTTGTTGGCGTCTAGCGTCGCCACGGTAACACTTTTCAAAGAGAAAAGTAATGCGTGTAGTCGCAGGATGGAGACGCACATTTTGATGTATAACACATCTGGGTTCACGATACGGTTCGGGCTGAATTAATTCTCGAAGGAATGGCATATATTGCTCCAAAATTACGCGATTAATTCAGAATGTTCAAAATGGCCGACTTCCTGTTCGGTTTCGGCCATGGCGCCAAGAGACTTTTCTTTTAGTTGCGACATGATACAGGAGTGTACCGATTTTCGTTCATGTACGTCAAACCGTATTATGGGGCTTGAGGCGCAAAGTTTTTTCTGTCTGAAGCAACGAGATGAAGGGTGGGCGCGCTTTTTGGCGTCTAGCGTCGCCACGGTAATGCTTTTGAAAGAGAAAAGTAATGCGTGTGGTCGCAGGAGGGAGACGCACATTTTGATGTATAACACACTTGGGGGCACGTTACGGTTCGGGCTGAATTAACTTTCGAAGGAATGGCATAAATTTCGCCAAAATGACACGACTAATTCAAAATGGCCGACATCCTGTTCGGTTTCGGGCATGACCCCAAGAGACTTTTCTTTAAGCTGTCCCATGATACAGGTGTGTACCGATTTTCGTGCAAGTACGTCAAACCGTATCGTGGGGCTTGAGGCACAAAGTTTTCAAGAGGGCGCTGTTGAGCCATTTTGCCACGCCCATTAATGCAAACCATAAAATATCAAATTTTTCGCCAGGCCTGACTTGGGTGCAAAATTTGGTGACTTTTTGGGCATGTTAAGGGGGGCAAAAAGGCCATCACTTTGTCAGAAGAAAAATAATAATAATAATTAAAGCTGCAAGCAGCGATGAACGGGCCCTCGCACTCACGGCCGCCGCCCCCCATAAGCATATCAGAAATGACACCACCCACGACTTCCTATGTCAAACCATTCAAAAGTTATAGCAGGAAATAGGGACAACCAATCAAAAGAAGGGGCGGGGCTAATTTTCACCAATTATGGTCAAGGACTCAATACCGAGTCCCATGACACCACCCATGACTCTTTATGTCAAACCATTCAAAAGTTATGGCAGAGAAAAGTTTTCCGGGGGGTGCTGTTGAGCCATTTTGCCACGCCCATTAATGCAAACCATGAAATATCAAATTTATCACCAGGCCTGGCTTGCATGCAAAATTTGGTGACTTTTGGAGAACTATCAAATATGGACCAATCAGATGAAGGGGGGGTGCGCTTGTTGGCGTCTAGCATCGCCACGGTAACACTTTTGAAAGAGAAAAGTAATGCGCGTAGTCGCAAGATGGAGACGCACATTTTGAGGTATAAGTCACCTGGATGCACGTTTCGGTTCGGGCCGTATTAATTGCCGAAGGAATGGCATTAATTGCGCCAAAATTACACAATTAATTCAAAATGGCCGACTTCCTGTTCAATTTCGGCCATGGCGCCAAGAGACTTTTCTTTAAGTTGCGACATGATACAGGTGTGTACCGATTTTCGTTCATGTACGTCAAACCGTATTATGGGGCTTGAGGCTCAAAGTTTTTTCCCTCTGAACCAATCAGATGAAGGGTGGGCGCACTTTTTGGTGTCTAGCGTTGCCGTGGTAACGCTTTTAAATGAGAAAAGTAATGTGCGTCGTTGCAGGACAGGGACGCACATATTGATGTAGGAAAAAAAAATTGCTGACAAAAAAGTCTGGATACTGCGGGAATCGAACTCTGATCTCTGACTCCAAAGACGGGATCGCTCTGGCTGAGCTAAGACTCAGCTTCTCATTTCTAATTGACCTACTGACTTAGCAGAGACCAACATATCGATATTTAGTAATGTAAGTCTGGAGCTGTTTTTTCTAATTTTTTTAAATATTTGTAAGTTATAAATATTAGTAAAACCCTACTATTTTAATTATTACTTTTTCTGTAACCATTCTGCCAAGGTTGTAACCGGGCTGAGCTGGGAATATTTCTGACGTCACCACATTACAGGGAGCTGATTGGTCGGGGGGCGGGGCCGTCATCACCCTACTCGCCACCGATTGGTCGGGGGGCGGGGCCGTCATCACCCTCCGCGCCACTGATTGGTCGGGAGGCGGGGCCGTCATCACCCTACTCGCCACCGATTGGTCGGGGGGCGGGGCCGGCAGACGTTTGAATCAGGAAGCGGGAGTCAGCGCGAGAGCGACTGGCGGCTCGTGGCGATTTTATTATAAAAAAGGGACAACCAATCAGAAGAAGGGGCGGGGCTAATTCAGGCCAAAGAAGCTCAAGGACTCATTGCAGAGTCCCTTGACACCACCTACGACTTCCTATGTCAAACCATTCAAAGTTTATAGCAGAAAAAAGGGACAACCAATCAGAAGAAGGGGCGGGGCTAATTCAGGCCAATGAAGGTCAAGGACTCCATACAGAATCTGATGACACCACCCACGACTCCTATGTCAAACCATTCAAAAGTTATGGCAGAGAAAAGTATTCAAGGTGGCGCTGTTGAGCCGTTAGGCCACGCCCATTAATGCAAACCATGAAATATAAAATTTATCACCAGGCCTGACTTGCATGCAAAATTTGGTGACTTTTGGAGAACTATCAAATATGGACCAATCACATGAAGGGGGGGCGCGCCTTTTGGCGTCTAGCGTCGCCACGGTAACACTTTTGAAAGAGAAAAGTAATGCGTGGTGTCGCAGGATGTAGACGCACATTTTGATGTATAACACACCTGGTTGCACGATACGGTTCGGGCTGAATTAACTCTCGAAGGAATGGCATAAATTTCGCCAAAATGACACAATTTATTCAAAATGGCCGACATCCTGTTCGGTTTTGGCCATGTCTCCAAGAGACTTTTCTTTAAGTTGTGCCATGATACAGGTGTGTAGCGATTTTCGTGCATGTACGTCAAACCGTATTGTGGGGCTTGAGGCACAAAGTTTTCCGGGGGGCGCTGTTGAGCCATTTTGCCACGCCCATTAATGCAAACCATGAAATATCAAATTTATCACCAGGCCTGGCTTGCATGCCAAATTTGGTGCCTTTTGGGGAACTATCAAATATGGACCAATCAGATGAAGGGGGGGTGCGCTTGTTGGCGTCTAGCGTCGCCACGGTAACACTTTCGAAAGAGAAAAGTAATGCGTGTAGTCGCAGGATGGAGACGCACATTTTGATGTATAACACATCTGGGTTCACGATACGGTTCGGGCTGAATTAACTCTCGAAGAATGGCATATATTGCTCCAAAATTACGCAATTAATTCAGAATGTTCAAAATGGCCGACTTCCTGTTCGCTTTCGGCCATGGCGCCAAGAGACTTTTCTTTAAGTTGCAACATGATACAGGTGTGTACCAATTTTCGTTCATGTACGTCAAACCGTATTATGGGGCTTGAGGCGCAAAGTTTTTTCTGTCTGAACCAACCAGATGAAGGGTGGGCGCGCTTTTTGGCGTCTAGCGTCGCCACGGTAACGCTTTTGAAAGAGAAAAGTAATGCGTGTGGTCGCAGGAGGGAGACGCACATTTTGATGTATAATACACCAGGGTGCACGTTACGGTTCGGGCTGAATTAACTGCCGAAGGAATGGCATAAATTGCGCCAAAGTGACACGATTAATTCAAAATGGCCGACTTCCTGTTCGGTTTCGGGCATGACGGCAAGAGACTTTTCTTTAAGTTGTCCCATGATACAGGTGTGTACCGATTTTCGTGCATGTACGTCAAACCGTATTGTGGGGCTTGAGGCACAAAGTTTTCAAGGGGGCGCTGTTGAGCCATTTTGCCACGCCCATTAATGCAAACCATTAAATATCAAATTTTTCGCCAGGCCTGACTTGCGTGCAAAATTTGGTGACTTTTTGGGCATGTTAAGGGGGGCAAAAAGGCCATCACTTTGTCAGAAGAAAAATAATAATAATAATTAAAGCTGCAAGCAGCGATGAACGGGCCCTCGCACTCACGGCCGCCGCCCCCCATAAGCATATCAGAAATGACACCACCCACGACTTCCTATGTCAAACCATTCAAAAGTTATAGCAGGAAATAGGGACAACCAATCAAAAGAAGGGGCGGGGCTAATTTTCACCAATTATGGTCAAGGACTCAATACCGAGTCCCATGACACCACCCATGACTCTTTATGTCAAACCATTCAAAAGTTATGGCAGAGAAAAGTTTTCCGGGGGGTGCTGTTGAGCCATTTTGCCACGCCCATTAATGCAAACCATGAAATATCAAATTTATCACCAGGCCTGGCTTGCATGCAAAATTTGGTGACTTTTGGAGAACTATCAAATATGGACCAATCAGATGAAGGGGGGGTGCGCTTGTTGGCGTCTAGCATCGCCACGGTAACACTTTTGAAAGAGAAAAGTAATGCGCGTAGTCGCAAGATGGAGACGCACATTTTGAGGTATAAGTCACCTGGATGCACGTTTCGGTTCGGGCCGTATTAATTGCCGAAGGAATGGCATTAATTGCGCCAAAATTACACAATTAATTCAAAATGGCCGACTTCCTGTTCAATTTCGGCCATGGCGCCAAGAGACTTTTCTTTAAGTTGCGACATGATACAGGTGTGTACCGATTTTCGTTCATGTACGTCAAACCGTATTATGGGGCTTGAGGCTCAAAGTTTTTTCCCTCTGAACCAATCAGATGAAGGGTGGGCGCACTTTTTGGTGTCTAGCGTTGCCGTGGTAACGCTTTTAAATGAGAAAAGTAATGTGCGTCGTTGCAGGACAGGGACGCACATATTGATGTAGGAAAAAAAAATTGCTGACAAAAAAGTCTGGATACTGCGGGAATCGAACTCTGATCTCTGACTCCAAAGACGGGATCGCTCTGGCTGAGCTAAGACTCAGCTTCTCATTTCTAATTGACCTACTGACTTAGCAGAGACCAACATATCGATATTTAGTAATGTAAGTCTGGAGCTGTTTTTTCTAATTTTTTTAAATATTTGTAAGTTATAAATATTAGTAAAACCCTACTATTTTAATTATTACTTTTTCTGTAACCATTCTGCCAAGGTTGTAACCGGGCTGAGCTGGGAATATTTCTGACGTCACCACATTACAGGGAGCTGATTGGTCGGGGGGCGGGGCCGTCATCACCCTACTCGCCACCGATTGGTCGGGGGGCGGGGCCGTCATCACCCTCCGCGCCACTGATTGGTCGGGAGGCGGGGCCGTCATCACCCTACTCGCCACCGATTGGTCGGGGGGCGGGGCCGGCAGACGTTTGAATCAGGAAGCGGGAGTCAGCGCGAGAGCGACTGGCGGCTCGTGGCGATTTTATTATAAAAAAGGGACAACCAATCAGAAGAAGGGGCGGGGCTAATTCAGGCCAAAGAAGCTCAAGGACTCATTGCAGAGTCCCTTGACACCACCTACGACTTCCTATGTCAAACCATTCAAAGTTTATAGCAGAAAAAAGGGACAACCAATCAGAAGAAGGGGCGGGGCTAATTCAGGCCAATGAAGGTCAAGGACTCCATACAGAATCTGATGACACCACCCACGACTCCTATGTCAAACCATTCAAAAGTTATGGCAGAGAAAAGTATTCAAGGTGGCGCTGTTGAGCCGTTAGGCCACGCCCATTAATGCAAACCATGAAATATAAAATTTATCACCAGGCCTGACTTGCATGCAAAATTTGGTGACTTTTGGAGAACTATCAAATATGGACCAATCACATGAAGGGGGGGCGCGCCTTTTGGCGTCTAGCGTCGCCACGGTAACACTTTTGAAAGAGAAAAGTAATGCGTGGTGTCGCAGGATGTAGACGCACATTTTGATGTATAACACACCTGGTTGCACGATACGGTTCGGGCTGAATTAACTCTCGAAGGAATGGCATAAATTTCGCCAAAATGACACAATTTATTCAAAATGGCCGACATCCTGTTCGGTTTTGGCCATGTCTCCAAGAGACTTTTCTTTAAGTTGTGCCATGATACAGGTGTGTAGCGATTTTCGTGCATGTACGTCAAACCGTATTGTGGGGCTTGAGGCACAAAGTTTTCCGGGGGGCGCTGTTGAGCCATTTTGCCACGCCCATTAATGCAAACCATGAAATATCAAATTTATCACCAGGCCTGGCTTGCATGCCAAATTTGGTGCCTTTTGGGGAACTATCAAATATGGACCAATCAGATGAAGGGGGGGTGCGCTTGTTGGCGTCTAGCGTCGCCACGGTAACACTTTCGAAAGAGAAAAGTAATGCGTGTAGTCGCAGGATGGAGACGCACATTTTGATGTATAACACATCTGGGTTCACGATACGGTTCGGGCTGAATTAACTCTCGAAGAATGGCATATATTGCTCCAAAATTACGCAATTAATTCAGAATGTTCAAAATGGCCGACTTCCTGTTCGCTTTCGGCCATGGCGCCAAGAGACTTTTCTTTAAGTTGCAACATGATACAGGTGTGTACCAATTTTCGTTCATGTACGTCAAACCGTATTATGGGGCTTGAGGCGCAAAGTTTTTTCTGTCTGAACCAACCAGATGAAGGGTGGGCGCGCTTTTTGGCGTCTAGCGTCGCCACGGTAACGCTTTTGAAAGAGAAAAGTAATGCGTGTGGTCGCAGGAGGGAGACGCACATTTTGATGTATAATACACCAGGGTGCACGTTACGGTTCGGGCTGAATTAACTGCCGAAGGAATGGCATAAATTGCGCCAAAGTGACACGATTAATTCAAAATGGCCGACTTCCTGTTCGGTTTCGGGCATGACGGCAAGAGACTTTTCTTTAAGTTGTCCCATGATACAGGTGTGTACCGATTTTCGTGCATGTACGTCAAACCGTATTGTGGGGCTTGAGGCACAAAGTTTTCAAGGGGGCGCTGTTGAGCCATTTTGCCACGCCCATTAATGCAAACCATTAAATATCAAATTTTTCGCCAGGCCTGACTTGCGTGCAAAATTTGGTGACTTTTTGGGCATGTTAAGGGGGGCAAAAAGGCCATCACTTTGTCAGAAGAAAAATAATAATAATAATTAAAGCTGCAAGCAGCGATTAACGGGCCCTCGCACTCACGGCCACCGCCCCCCATAAGCATATCAGAAATGACACCACCCACGACTTCCTATGTCAAACCATTCAAAAGTTATAGCAGAAAAAAAGAACAACCAATCAGAAGAAGGGGCGGGGCTAATTAAGGCCAACGAAGCTCAAGGACTCCATACAAAGTCCCATGACACCACCCACAACTTCCTATGTCAAACCATTCAAAAGTTATGGCAGAGAAAAGTATTCTAGGGGGCGCTGTTGAGCCGTTAGGCCACGCCCATTAATGCAAACCATGAAATATCAAATTTATCGCCAAGTCTGTCTTGCATGTAAAATTTGGTGACTTTTGGAGAACTATCAAATATGGACCAATCAGATTTCAAAATGGCCGACTTCCTGTTGGGTTTCGGCCATGGCTCCAAGAGACTTTTCTTTAAGTTGTGCCATGATACAGGTGTGTAGCGATTTTCGTGCATGTACATCAAACCGTATTTTGGGGCTTGAGGCACAAAGTTTTCCGGGGGGCGCTGTTGAGCCATTTTGCCACGCCCATTAATGCAAACCATGACATATTAAATTTATCGCCAGGCCTGGCTTGCATGCCAAATTTGGTGCTTTTTGGGGAACTATCAAATATGGACCAATCAGATGAAGGGGGGGTGCGCTTGTTGGCGTCTAGCGTCGCCACGGTAACACTTTTGAAAGAAAAAAGTAATGCGTGTAGTCGCAGGATGGAGACGCACATTTTGATGTATAACACATCTGGGTTCACGATACGGTTCGGGCCGTATTAATTCTCGAAGGAATGGCATATATTGCTCCAAAATTACGCGATTAATTCAGAATGTTCAAAATGGCCGACTTCCTGTTCGGTTTCGGCCACAGCGCCAAGAGACTTTTCTTTAAGTTGCGACATGATACAGGTGTGTACCGATTTTCGTTCATGTACGTCAAACCGTATTATGGGGCTTGAGGCGCAAAGTTTTTTCTGTCTGAACCAATCAGATGAAGGGTGGGCACGCTTTTTGGCGTCTAGCGTCACCACGGTAACGCTTTTGAAAGAGAAAAGTAATGCGTGGTGTCGGAGGATGGAGACTCACATTTTGATGTATAACACACTTGGGGGCACGTTACGGTTCGGGCCGTATTAACTGCCAAAGGAATGGCATGAATTTCGCCAAAATGACACGATTAATTAAAAATGGCCGACATCCTGTTCGGTTTCGGGCATGACCCCAAGAGACTTTTGTTTAAGTTGTCCCATGATACAGGTGTGTACCGATTTTCGTCCATGTACGTCTAACAGTATCGTGGGGCTTGAGGCACAAAGTTTTCAAGGGGGCGCTGTTGAGCCATTTTGACACGCCCATTAATGCAAACAATAAAATATCAAATTTTTCGCCAGGCCTGACTTGGGTGCAAAATTTGGTGACTTTTTGGGCACGTTTAGGGGGGCAAAAAGGCCCTCCTTTCGTCAGAAAAATAATAATAATAATAACGCGAAGAATTCCTACAGATACAATAGGGCCTTCGCACTGAAGGTGCTCGGGCCCTAATTAAAGCTGCAAGCAGCGATGAACGGGCCCTCGCACTCACGTCCACCGCCCCCCATAAGCATATCAGAAATTACACCACCCACGACTCTCTATGTCAACCCATTCAAAAGTTATAGCAGAAAAAAGGAACAACCAATCAGAGGAAGGGGCGGGGCTAATTCAGGCCAATGAAGGTCAAGGACTCATTACAGAGTCCCATGACACCACCCACGACTTCCTATGTCAAACCATTCAAAAGTTATGGCAGAGAAAAGTATTCTAGGGGGCGCTGTTGAGCCGTTAGGCCACGCCCATTAATGCAAACCATTAAATATCAAATGTATCACCAGGCCTGGCTTGCATGCAAAATTTGGTGACTTTTGGAGAACTATCAAATATGGACCAATCAGATGAAGGGGACGAGCGCTTTTTCACGTCTAGCGTCGCCACGGTAACACTTTTGAAAGAGAAAAGTAATGTGCGTCGTCGCAGGAAAGAGATGCACATCCTGATGTAAAAAAAACACAAAATTTGCTTACAAAAATTTCAGCATCCTGCCAGGATCGAACTCCCAACCACCGGCACAAAATATCGCAATGATCTGGTTGAGCTATATCTCAGCTGATAACTCACTTTGACTTACTGGGTTAGGAGAGACCAAGATAGCGATATAATGTCAGGAACTTTTTTTTCCTAATTTTTTAAATATTTGTAAGGTATAAATATTAGTAAAACACTACTATTTTATTATTACTTTTTCTGTAACCATTCCACCGCGGTTCTAACCGGGCTGAGCACGGGACTATTTCTAACGTCACCACATTACAACAGCTGATTGGTCGGGGGGCGGGGCCGTCATCACCCTACTCGCCACTGATTGGTCGGGGGGCGGGGCCGTCATCACCCTACTCGCCACTGATTGGTCGGGGGGCGGGGCCGGCAGACGTTTGAATCAGGAAGCGGGAGTCAAACCATTAAAAAGTTATAGCAGAAAAAAGGGACAACCAATCAGAAGAAGGGGCGGGGCTAATTAAGGCCAACGAAGCTTAAGGACTCATTACTGAGTCCCATGACACCACCCACAACTTCCTATGTCAAACCATTCAAAAGTTATGGCAGAGAAAAGTATTCTAGGGGGCGCTGTTGAGCCGTTAGGCCACGCCCATTAATGCAAACCATTAAATATCAAATGTATCACCAGGCCTGGCTTGCATGCAAAATTTGGTGACTTTTGGAGAACTATCAAATATGGACCAATCAGATGAAGGGGACGAGCGCTTTTTCACGTCTAGCGTCGCCACGGTAACACTTTTGAAAGAGAAAAGTAATGTGCGTCGTCGCAGGAAAGAGATGCACATCCTGATGTAAAAAAAACACAAAATTTGCTTACAAAAATCTCAGCATCCTGCCAGGATGGAACTCCCAACCACCGGCACCAAAGATCGCAATGATCTGGTTGAGCTATATCTCAGCTGATAACTCACCTTGACTTACTGGGTTAGGAGAGACCAAGATAGCGATATAATGTCAGGAACTTTTTTTTCCTAATTTTTTAAATATTTGTAAGGTATAAATATTAGTAAAACACTACTATTTTATTATTACTTTTTCTGTAACCATTCCACCGCGGTTCTAACCGGGCTGAGCACGGGACTATTTCTAACGTCACCACATTACAACAGCTGATTGGTCGGGGGGCGGGGCCGTCATCACCCTACTCGCCACTGATTGGTCGGGGGGCGGGGCCGTCATCACCCTACTCGCCACTGATTGGTCGGGGGGCGGGGCCGGCAGACGTTTGAATCAGGAAGCGGGAGTCAAACCATTAAAAAGTTATAGCAGAAAAAAGGGACAACCAATCAGAAGAAGGGGCGGGGCTAATTAAGGCCAACGAAGCTTAAGGACTCATTACTGAGTCCCATGACACCACCCACAACTTCCTATGTCAAACCATTCAAAAGTTATGGCAGATAAAAGTATTCTAGGGGGCGCTGTTGAGCCGTTAGGCCACGCCCATTAATGCAAACCATAAAATATCAAATGTATCGCCAAGTCTGACTTGCATGCAAAATTTGGTGACTTTTGGAGAACTATCAAATATGGACCAATCACATGAAGGGGGGGCGCGCCTTTTGGCGTCTAGCGTCGCCACGGTAACACTTTTGAAAGAGAAAAGTAATGTGTGGTGTCGCAGGATGTAGACGCACATTTTGATGTATAACACACCTGGGTGCACGTTACGGTTCGGGCTGAATTAACTGCCGAAGGAATGGCATAAATTTCGCCAAAATGACACAATTTATTCGAAATGGCCGACATCCTGTTCGGTTTCGGCCATGGCTCCAAGAGACTTTTCTTTAAGTTGTGCCATGATACAGGTGTGTAGCGATTTTCGTGCATGTACGTCAAACCGTATTGTGGGGCTTGAGGCACAAAGTTTTCAGGGGGGCGCTGTTGAGCCATTTTGCCACGCCCATTAATGCAAACCATGAAATATCAAATTTATCGCCAGGCCTTACTTGCATGCCAAATTTGGTGCCTTTTGGGGAACTATCAAATATGGACCAATCAGATGATGGGGGGGTGCGCTTGTTGGCGTCTAGCGTCGCCACGGTAACACTTTCGAAAGAGAAAACTAATGCGTGTAGTCGCAGGATGGAGACACATATTTTGATGTATAACACATCTGGGTTCACGATACGGTTCGGGCTGAATTAACTCTCGAAGGAATGGCTCATATTGCTCCAAAATTACGCGATTAATTCAGAATGTTCAAAATGGCCGACTTCCTGTTCGGTTTCGGCCATGGCGCCAAGAGACTTTTCTTTAAGTTGCGACATGATACAGGTGTGTACCGATTTTCGTTCATGTACGTCAAAGCGTATTATGGGGCTTGAGGCGCAAAGTTTTTTCTGTCTGAACCAATCAGATGAAGGGTGGGCACGCTTTTTGGCGTCTAGCGTCGCCACGGTAACGCTTTTGAAAGAGAAAAGTAATGCGTGGTGTCGGAGGATGGAGACGCACATTTTGATGTATAACACACCTGGGTGCACGTTACGGTTCGGGCTGAATTAACTTTGGAAGGAATGGCATAAATTTCGCCAAAATGACACGACTAATTCAAAATGGCCGACTTCCTGTTCGGTTTCGGGCATGACGCCAAGAGACTTTTCTTTCAGTTGCCCCATGATACAGGTGTGTACCGATCTTCGTGCATGTACGTCAAACCGTATCGTGGGGCTTGAGGCACAAAGTTTTCAAGGGGGCGCTGTTGAGCCATTTTGCCACGCCCATTAATGCAAACCATTAAATATCAAATTTTTCAAACCATGAAAAAAAAAATCTGATCACTCAAATGAACGACGATCATACAGTACAGCTGTATCTCATGGTCCAGAATGTATGATATTATATTAATCTATTATACCATATTATATTACATGTTGTTATTTCATATTAGCGTACCCAGTAATATAGCATATTGTATTATTGCATTGTATGTTGCTTCATTTCATATATTTTTGACTGTATTATATTGTAAAATTATATATCATAGCGATTGCATTATTATATAATTTCAATTTATAACACTAATATACAATTCCTCACACACACACTCCTTCCAAATGTTTCTTTTTTTTCTCCATTATGACAATTGTATGCTGTCATCCGTTATGTTTTTTGTTTTTAAGCTTGTTATGTCTGTTATTCAAATATATTAATACATTCATTAATATGCTATACTGTATTTTGTATTGTGTATATTGTGTGTGTGTGTGTGTGTGTGTGTGTGTGTGTGTGTGTGTGTGTGTATACCTGAAGTGTGACTACCTGCAGAACGTATTTTAGCATGAAAGCTTGCATATTTAACGTACATCAAGCATCCTGTATCATAGCTACATGTCTGCCGTTTGTAACAAAGCAAACCGCGTGAAAATCGGTTGAAAATCAAGTGAGTTATAGTTATTTTACTTATGCAGACACCTCCTTCCACAATAGAAGTGAACGCTCTAGAGTTAAAGCGATACCGATCCAAGATGGCGGCCACGCCCGACGTTCTCAGGCAGTCAATGCAGCGCCTCGACCAAGATGGCGGCCGCGCTGAACATCAGCCCCTCCCCCCGCGGGAGCTGCGCGCGCAAACTCCACTCAAATTCAAAAGTTATGGCAGAAAATCGGGACAACCAATCAGAAGAAGGGGAAAGAGAAAAGTAATGTGCGTCGTCACAGGACAGAGACGAACATTTTGATGTAAAAAAAACACAAAAATTGCTGACAAAAATTTTGGCATATCAAGCCAGGCTTGAACTCTCGACCTCTGGCAGCAAAGACCGCAATAATCTGGCTGAGCTAAGTCTCAGCTATTTCTTTCATTTGACCTAGTGGCTTAGGACAGACCAACATAGCGATAGAATGTCTGGAACTTTTTTTTTCCTAATATTTTAAATATTTGTAAGTTATAAATATTAGTAAAACCCTACTATTTAAATTATTACTTTTTCTGTAACCATTCTGCCAAGGTTGTAACCGGGCTGAGCCGGGAATATTTCTGAAGTCACCACATTACAGGGAGCTGATTGGTCGGGGGGCGGGGCCGTCATCACCCTACTCGCCACTGATTGGTCGGAGGGCGGCGCCGTCATCACCCTACTCGCCACTGATTGGTCGGGGGGCGGGGCCGCCATCACCCTACTCGCCACTGATTGGTCAGGGGGCGGGGCCGGCAGACGTTTGAATCAGGAAGCGGGAGTCAGCGCGAGAGCGACTGGCGGCTCGCGGCAATTTAATTATAAAAAAAGGACAACCAATCAGAAGAAGGGGCGGGGCTAATTCAGGCCAATGAAGGTCAAGGACTCCATAAAGAATCTGATGACACCACCCACGACTCTCTATGTCAAACCATTCAAAAGTTATAGCAGAAAATCGGGACAACCAATCAGAAGAAGGGGCGGGGCTAATTAAGGCCAACGAAGCTTAAGGACTCATTACAGAGTCCCATGACACCACCCACGACTCTCTATGTGAAACCATTCAAAAGTTATGGCAGAGAAAAGTATTCTAGGGGGCGCTGTTGAGCCGTTAGGCCACGCCCATTAATGGAAACCATGAAATATCACATTTATCGCCAGGCCTGGCTTGCATGCAAATTTTGGTGACTTTTGGAGAACTATCAAATATGGACCAATCAGATGAAGAGTGGGTGCGCTTTTTCGCGTCTAGCGTCGCCACGGTAACACTTTTGAAAGAGAAAAGTAATGCGTGGTGTCGCACGATGGAGACGCACATTTTGGTGTATAACACACCTGGGTGCACGTTACGGTTCGGGCTGAATTAACTGCCGAAGGAATGGCATAAATTTCGCCAAAATTACACAATTAATTCAAAATGGCTGACTTCCTGTTCGGTTTCGGCCATGGCTCCAAGAGACTTTTCTTTAAGTTGCGACATGATACAGGTGTGTATCGATTTTCGTGCATGTACGTCAAACCGTATTGTGGGGCTTGAGGCACAAAGTTTTCCGGGGGGCGCTGTTGAGCCATTTTGCCACGCCCATTAATGCAAACCATGAAATATCAAATTTATCGCCAGGCCTGGCTTGCATGCCAAATTTGGTGCCTTTTGGGGAACTATCAAATATGGACCAATCAGATGAAGGGGGGGTGCGCTTGTTGGCGTCTAGCGTCACTACGGTAACACTTTCGAAAGAGAAAAGTAATGCGTGTAGTCGCAGGATGGAGACGCACATTTTGATGTATAACACATCTGGGTTCACGATACGGTTCGGGCTGAATTAACTCTCGAAGGAATGGCATATATTGCTCCAAAATTACGCAATTAATTCAGAATGTTCAAAATGGCCGACTTCCTGTTCGGTTTCGGCCATGGCGCCAAGAGACTTTTCTTTTAGTTGCGACATGATACAGGTGTGTACCGATTTTCGTTCATGTACGTCAAACCGTATTATGGGGCTTGAGGCACAAAGTTTTTTCTGTTGAACCAATCAGATGAAGGGTGGGCGCGCTTTTTGGCGTCTAGCGTCGCCACGGTAACACTTTTGAAAGAGAAAAGTAATGCGTGTTGTCGCAGGATGGAGACGCACATTTTGATGTATAACACACTTGGGGGCACGTTACGGTTCGGGCTGAATTAACTTTCGAAGGAATGGCATAAATTTCGCCAAAATGACACGACTAATTCAAAATGGCCGACATCCTGTTCGGTTTCGGGCATGACCCCAAGAGACTTTTGTTTAAGTTGTCCCATGATACAGGTGTGTACCGATTTTCGTGCATGTACGTCAAACCGTATCGTGGGGCTTGAGGCACAAAGTTTTCAAGGGGGCGCTGTTGAGCCATTTTGCCACGCCCATTAATGCAAACCTTTAAATATCAAATTTTTCGCCAGGCCTGACTAGGGTGCAAAATTTGGTGACTTTTTGGGCATGTTAAGGGGGGCAAAAAGGCCTTCACTTTGTCAGGAAAATAATAATAATAATAATTAAAGCTGCAAGCAGCAATGAACGGGCCCTCGCACTCACGGCCACCGCCCCCCATAAGCATATCAGAAATGACACCACCCACGACTTCCTATGTCAAACCATTCAAAAGTTATAGCAGAAAAAAGGGACAACCAATCAGAAGAAGGGGCGGGGCTAATTCAGGCCAATGAAGCTTAAGAACTCATTACAGAGTCCCATGACACCACCCACGACTTCCTATGTCAAACCATTAAAAAGTTATAGCAGAAAAAAGGGACAACCAATCAGAAGAAGGGGCGGGGCTAATTCAGGCCAATGAAGGTCAAGGACTCCATAAAGAATCTGATGACACCAGACACTGTAATGGTGGGTTATGGCCTGTAGGGGTCGCACTAATAGGAGGTCACTATCTGTAAAAAGGAGCACGAAGAAGAATAAAGTTTGTCTTGAAGCATCCATCTTGTTGTGTCCTTGAATACAAGTTACAGAGGAACAATACATGGTGTCAGAGTTGAGAATCCACGACAGACAGAGTCTGGTGGCACAGACAACTAGTTGGAGCTGCTCACCGGTGAGGAGAGTGAGGACGGGTGATCTGTGGAGAAGAGGAATGAAAGAGCACGTCGGCGAATGCTAACAAGCTAGCGGCAAGCTAACATCATTCAACATGGACCACATATTCACCATCACACCACCGGGACCGTTCGACTTCGAGCCGAGTTCGTGGCCTGCATGGATTAAAAGGTTTGAACGCTTCAGAGTCGCATCTGGATTAAAAGACAAAGATGGAGCATACCAGGTGAACTCTCTCATCTACACGATGGGTGATAGAGCCGATGATATCCTCTCGTCACTGCGGCTGGCAGAAGACAAACAAAATGACTATGATGAAGTGAAACAGGCTTTTGATCAACACTTCGTGGGAGTGCACAAGGTCATTTTTGAACGAGCCAAGTTCAATAAAAGATGTCAAGAAGTCGGCGAATCTGCAGAGAACTTCATCACCTCAGTACACAAGTTGGCTGAACATTGTAACTATGGCATCCTACGTGAGGAAATGATCCGAGATAGGATTGTGGTCGGCATACGTGATGCAAAACTGTCTGAAAGACTACAGCTCAATCCAAATCTGGATTTAACTACAGCCATACTTCAAGTGAGGCAGCAGGAGGAGGTGAAAAAGCAACAAGCCGTCATGCGGTCAGCCGATACACCAGGGAACTTGGATGCAGTGTTCCACAACAGTAAGAGACCAGCTTATATGAAGAGGTCTACTCAACGCACAAGTCATTTTCAGCCACAGTCTACATCAACAAAGTCAAAACAGTGTGGGAGATGTGGCAAAACCCCAAAACATTCATGGACTGATTGTCCAGCTAAAGATGTTGAATGTAGAAAATGTCAAAAGAAGGGACACTTTGCGGCTGTATGCAGATCAGCTCAAAAATTAGAATCCATTGAAGATGATGAGGCGGCAGCTTACCTGGGAGCTGTTACCGATCCACAGTCGTCTACATGGACTGAAATACTCACCATAAATGATGGTCCGCTGCGCTTTAAAGTGGACACGGGTGCATCAGTGACTGCTATTCCAGAATCAGAGTACACAAAGGACAGGTATGGCAGTCACACAGCTACACGCAGGCCGCTACTGGGCCCGGCCAACCAACCGCTGGATGTTAAGGGGCAAGTGCATGCTGTCATTCAGAGAGGGGACAGAAAGATTGAGGAGGAGGTGTTCATTGTGAAGGACTTGACCACACCTTTATTGGGCCTCCCTGCCATTCGCAGACTGCACATGATCCCCCAGCTTCACAGCATAGATGAAGCAGAGACACTATTTCGTGCAACCTACCCAGATATTTTTAAAGGGCTAGGTAAACTAAAAGGGGAATATAAAATTAAACTGAAAGAAAATGCAGTCCCCTACGCCCTCTCTGCCCCCAGACGAGTAGCTATTCCCCTTTGCACCAAAGTCAAAGAGGAATTAGACCGCATGGAGAAGATGGGGGTCATAGCCCGTGTCGAGGAACCAACAGAATGGTGCGCAGGCATGGTCCCTATTGTGAAACCATCAGGGAAAATACGGATCTGTGTGGACTTGACCCATCTGAACGAGAGCGTCATCAGAGAGAGACACATCTTACCGGCGGTGGATGAAACATTAGCCAAGTTGGAAGGTGCTAGAGTTTTCACAAAGCTAGATGCTACATCAGGCTTCTGGCAGGTACCACTCCATAAAGACTCTATGTTGTTGACCACGTTCATCACACCAGAGGGCAGATACTACTTCAAACGCTTACCCTTTGGTATATCATCAGCCCCCGAACACTTCCAAAAGAGGATTTCTCAGCTGGTTGACGGCATCGATGGGGTCTGGTGTCATGCTGATGATGTCCTGGTCACAGGGAGGGACCGAGCAGAGCACGACGGCAAGCTGCACAGAGTCCTGCAAAAATTCAGCGAGGCGGGGCTCACCCTGAATGAAAAATGTCAGTTTGCTCTGACAGAGATCCGTTTTCTGGGCCATGTCATAAACAGTCAAGGCATTAGAGCGGATCCAGATAAAATAAAAGCGATTCTTGACATGCCTGAGCCGCAGGATGTGGCCGATGTTCGACGCTTTATGGGCATGGTGAACTTTGTGGGGAAATTCTCACCACGACTGCCCGACTTAACGAAGCCCATCCGTGACCTGTTGAAGACAGAGAACAGTTGGATATGGGGAGCCCCTCAACAGAAAGCGTTTCTGGAGACAAAAAAAGAACTGGGGTCAGAGACCGTGTTAGCCCAGTACAGTCCAGAACATGAAACTATGGTTTCCGCTGATGCCTCTTCATATGGGCTGGGAGGTGTGTTAACCCAAAAACAACAAGATGGTGAGTGGAAACCTGTTGTTTTCATTTCCAGAAGTCTAACTAAAGCCGAATCCCGATATGCACAAATCGAGAAGGAGGCTTTGGCTGTAACCTGGGCCTGCGAGCGCCTGAGAGGATACCTAAGTGGCCTGGACTTTATCATAAGAACTGATCACAAGCCGCTTATAACACTCCTGAAGTCCAGAGCACTGGATGACCTCCCGCCGAGGATCATCAGATTCAGACTTCGGCTGCTCAGGTTCAGCTTCAATATTATCCATGTCCCAGGTAAAAACCTGATAACAGCTGACACTCTGTCCAGGGCGCCGCTTCCAGCTACAGCCACAGAGGCAGAACAAGACCTGGAAAAAGAGTGCAAAGCCTATCTGGACAGCATGGTGGAAAACTTGCCAGCCACACCAACAAGGCTTGAACAGATTAAGAGAGCACAAACCTCAGACAATGTATGTAAGCGTCTCAGTCGTTACATTGAAAAAGGCTGGCCTAAACACAGACGTGATGTGCATGAGCTGCTGCTACCTTACTGGCCTGAACGGTCAGTCCTGCATGATGGAGGAGGACTGCTTATGAAAGGCGAGAGGCTCATAATCCCTGAAAACATGAGACCTGATATCCTGCAAAAACTACACCAAGGACATCAGGGTGTTAATAAATGTCTTGCCAGAGCAAGTGAGTCAGTCTGGTGGCCGGGCATCACATCTGCAGTGAAGCAAATGGTTGAAAGATGTGGAGTCTGTGCGCGTGAAGCCCAGACACCGGTGGAACCTCTGCTCACAACAGAACTTCCCAGCAGGCCGTGGCAGAGGGTCGCAGCAGACCTTTTTCAGTGGCAGAATGGACACTACTTAGTCATAATAGACTATTACTCACGCTACATAGAAGTGTGCAGCCTGCAGGGAAGCACCTCAGCAAAACAGACAATCACAAGGTTTAAAGCTGTATTTGCTAGGTTTGGTTGCCCAGAGGTGCTGGTCACAGATAACGGCCCTCAATTCTCCTGTCATGAATTTGCACAGTTTGCCCAAGAGTATGACTTCACACACGTGACAAGCAGCCCCCGTTATCCACGCAGCAATGGGGAGGCAGAACGGGCCGTTAGAACAGTCAAGTCGCTCTTAATAAAAGAAGGAGACTTCCACAAAGCCCTGTTAGCCTATAGGGCCACTCCACTGGCACATGGGAGCTCCCCAGCTCAACTTCTGATGGGGAGGAGAATTAGAACACCAGTTCCAGTGTCCCCGGAGCAACTTCGACCACAGTGGCCGGATCTGGAGAGATTCAAAGAAAAAGACACAACATTAAAACTACAACAACGACAGACATACAACCAGAGACACCGCACTCAAATCCTGCCACCTCTTCAGCCTGGTCAAGAGGTGTGGATCCGACCCGCACGCACTACAGGGACAGTTGTGGGTCCGGCAGCAACACCACGCTCCTACGAGGTGCAGACTCAAGATGGAGGACGGCTGTGACGTAACCGGTCCCACCTTAGGGAAGTACCAGCGCCCCCAGCACCACAGGACACTTTGACTCATGATGGAACAATAACTAGGTCAGGGAGACTGTCCAAGCCTCCTGATAGACTTAACTTATGAATGTTTGACACCTACAGTTCACACTAAGTGAAATGTTAAAAGAGAGTTAAGTAAAGAAGAACAACTGAAAATGATGATTGATGGTTAAAAGTAAAAGGTTCTAGTGATGAGTTATAATCTTACTTTGTCTGCTGTAAAATGTATTTTGTTAGTTCCCGTAATTATACTTCCTTTAAAAAGGATTCTATGAAATACATTAAGTGATGTTATGGATAAGGAATGAAGTTCATAAGTAGCTATACTGTTTAAAGCACTTGATTGTCATAGAAAGTTCTGTTAAACAGATAATCTTTTATCTAAAAGGGGGAGATGTAATGGTGGGTTATGGCCTGTAGGGGTCGCACTAATAGGAGGTCACTATCTGTAAAAAGGAGCACGAAGAAGAATAAAGTTTGTCTTGAAGCATCCATCTTGTTGTGTCCTTGAATACAAGTTACAGAGGAACAATACAGACACGACTCTCTATGTCAAACCATTCCAAAGTTATAGCAGAAAATCGGGACAACCAATCAGAAGAAGGGGCGGGGCTAATTAAGGCCAACGAAGCTCAAAGACTCCATACAGAGTCCCATGACACCACCCACAACTTCCTATGTCAAACCATTCAAAAGTTATGGCAGAGAAAAGTATTCTAGGGGGCGCTGTTGAGCCGTTAGGCCACGCCCATTAATGCAAACCATGAAATATCAAATTTATCGCCAAGTCTGTCTTGCATGCCAAATTTGGTGACTTTTGGAGAACTATCAAATATGGACCAATCAGATTTCAAAATGGCCGACTTCCTGTTCGGTTTCGGCCATGGCTCCAAGAGACTTTTCTTTAAGTTGTGCCATGATACAGGTGTGTAGCGATTTTCGTGCATGTACGTCAAACCGTATTGTAGGGCTTGAGGCACAAAGTTTTCCGGGGGGCGCTGTTGAGCCATTTTGCCACGCCCATTAAGGCAAACCATGAAATATCAAATTTATCGCCAGGCCTGGCTTGCATGCCAATTTTGGTGCCTTTTGGGGAACTATCAAATATGGACCAATCAGATGAAGGGGGGGCACGCTTTTTGGCGTCTAGCGTCGCCACGGTAACACTTTTGAAAGAGAAAAGTAATGCGTGTAGTCGCAGGATGGAGACGCACATTTGTACGTATAACACATCTGGGTTCACGATACGGTTCGGGCCGTATTAATTCTCGAAGGAATGGCATATATTGCTCCAAAATTACGTGATTAATTCAGAATGTTCAAAATGGCCGACTTCCTGTTCGGTTTCGGCCATGGCGCCAAGAGACCTTTCTTTAAGTTGCGACATGATACAGGTGTGTACCGATTTTCGTTCATGTACGTCACACCGTATTCTGGGGCTTGAGGCGCAAAGTTTTTTCGGTCTGAACCAACCAGATGAAGGGTGGGCGCGCTTTTTGGCGTCTAGCGTCGCCACGGTAACGCTTTTGAAAGAGAAAAGTAATGCGTGTTGTCGCAGGATGAAGACGCACATTTTGATGTATAACACACTTGGGGGCACGTTATGGTTCGGGCCGTATTAACTGCCGAAGGAATGGCATAAATTGCGCCAAAGTGACACGATTAATTCAAAATGGCCGACTTCCTGTTCGGTTTCTCGACATGACGCCCAGAGACTTTTCTTTAAGTTGCCCCATGATACAGGTGTGTACCGATTTTCGTGCATGTACGACAAACCGCATTGTGGGGCTTGAGGCACAAAGTTTTCAAGGGGGCGCTGTTGAGCCATTTTACCACGCCCATTAATGCAAACCCTTAAATATAAAATTTTTCGCCAGGCCTGACTTGCATGCAAAATTTGGTGACTCTTTGGGCATGTTTAGGGGGGCAAAAAGGCCTTCCTTTTGTCAGAACAATAAGAAGAAGAAGAATAATTCCTGCAATTACAATAGGGCCTTCGCACTGCAAGTGCTCGGGCCCTAATTAAAGCTGCAAGCAGCGATGAACGGGCACTCGCACTCACGGCCACCGCCCCCCATAAGCATATCAGAAATGACACCACCCACAACTTCCTATGTCAAACCATTGAAAAGTTAAAGCAGAAAAAAGGGACAACCAATCAGAAGAAGGGGCGGGGCTAATAAAGGCCAACGAAGCTTAAGGACTCATTACAGAGTCCCATGACACCACCCACAACTTCCTATGACAAACCATTAAAAAGTTATAGCAGAAAAAAGGGACAACCAATCAGAAGAAGGGGCGGGGCTAATTCAGGCCAATGAAGGTCAAGGACTCCATAAAGAATCTGATGACACCACCCACGACTCTCTATGTCAAACCATTCCAAAGTTATAGCAGAAAATCGGGACAACCAATCAGAAGAAGGGGCGGGGCTAATTAAGGCCAACGAAGTTTAAGAACTCATTACAGAGTCCCATGATACCACCCACAACTTCCTATGTCAAACCATTAAAAAGTTATAGCAGAAAAAAGGGACAACCAATCAGAAGAAGGGGCGGGGCTAATTCAGGCCAACGAAGCTTAAGGACTCATTACAGAGTCCCATGACACCAACCACGACTTCGTATGTCAAAACATTCAAAAGTTATGGCAGAGAAAAGTTTTCCGGGGGGCGCTGTTGAGCCGTTAGGCCACGCCCATTAATGCAAACCATGAAATATGAAATTTATCGTCAGGCCTGGCTTGCATGCCAAATTTGGTGCCTTTTGGAGAACTATCAAATATGGACCAATCAGATGAAGGGGGGGTGCGCCTTTTGGCGTCTAGCGTCGCCACGGTAACGCTTTTGAAAGAGAAAAGTAATGCGCGTAGTTGCAGGATGGAGACGCACATTTTGATGTATAACACACCTGGGTGCACGTTACGGTTCGGGCCGTATTAATTCTCGAAGGAATGGCATAAATTGCTCCAAAATTACGCGATTAATTCAGAATGTTCAAAATGGCCGACTTCCTGTTCGGTTTCGGCCATGGAGCCAAGAGACTTTTCTTTAAGTAGTGACATGATACAGGTGTGTACTGATTTTCGTTCATGTACGTCAAAGCGTATTATGGGGCTTGAGGCGCAAAGTTTTTTCTGTCTGAACCAATCAGATGAAGGGTGGGCGCGCTTTTTGGCGTCTAGCGTCGCCACGGTAACGCTTTTGAAAGAGAAAAGTAATGCGTGGTGTCGGAGGATGGAGACGCACATTTTGATGTATAACACACTTGGGGGCACATTACGGTTCGGGCCGTATTAACTGCTGAAGGAATGGCATAAATTTCGCCAATATGACACGATTAATTCAAAATGGCCGACATCCTGTTCGGTTTCGGGCATGACCCCAAGAGACTTTTCTTTAAGTTGGGCCATGATACAGGTGTGTACCGATTTTCGTGCATGTACGTCAAACCGTATCGTGGGGCTTGAGCCACAAAGTTTTCCGGGGGGCGCTGTTGAGCCATTTTGTCACGCCCATTAATGTAAACCATTAAATATCAAATTTTTCGCCAGGCCTGACTTGCATGCAAAATTTGGTGACTTTTTGGGCACGTTTAGGGGGCCAAAAAGGCCCTCCTTTCGTCAGAAGAAAAAGAAAAAGAAAAAGAAAAAGAAAAAAAATTCCTACAGATACAATAGGGCCTTCGCACTGAAGGTGCTCGGGCCCTAATTAAAGCTGCAAGCAGCGATGAACGGGCCCTCGCACTCAGGGCCACCGCCCCCCATTAGCATATCAGAAATGACACCACCCACGACTTCCTATGTCAAACCATTCAAAAGTTATAGCAGAAAAAAGGGACAACCAATCAGAAGAAGGGGCGGGGCTAATTCAGGCCAATGAAGGTCAAGGACTCCATACAGAATCTGATGACACCACCCACGACTCTCTATGTCAAACCATTCCAAAGTTATAGCAGAAAATCGGGACAACCAATCAGAAGAAGGGGCGGGGCTAATTAAGGCCAACGAAGCTTAAGAACTCATTACAGAGTCCCATGACATCACCCACAACTTCCTATGTCAAACCATTCAAAAGTTATAGCAGAAAAAAGGGACAACCAATCAGAAGAAGGGGCGGGGCTAATTAAGGCCAACGAAGCTTAAGAACTCATTACAGAGTCCCATAATACCACCCACGACTTCCTATGTCAAACCATTCAAAAGTTATAGCAGAAAAAAGGGACAACCAATCAGAAGAAGGGGCGGGGCTAATTCAGACCAATGAAGGTCAAGGACTCCATACAGAGTCCCATGACACCACCCACAACTTCCTATGTCAAACCATTCAAAAGTTATGGCAGAGAAAAGTATTCTAGGGGGCGCTGTTGAGCCGTTAGGCCACGCCCATTAATGCAAACCATGAAATATCAAATTTATCGCCAAGTCTGTCTTGCATGCAAAATTTGGTGACTTTTGGAGAACTATCAAATATGGACCAATCAGATTTCAAAATGGCCGACTTCCTGTTCGGTTTCGGCCATGGCTCCAAGAGACTTTTCTTTAAGCTGTGCCATGATACAGGTGTATAGCGATTTTGGTGCATGTACGTCAAACCGTATTGTGGGGCTTGAGGCACAAAGTTTTCCGGGGGGCGCTGTTGAGCCATTTTGCCACGCCCATTAATGCAAACCATGAAATATCACATTTATCGCCAGTCCTGGCTTGCGTGCCAAATTTGGTGCCTTTTGGGGAACTATCAAATATGGACCAATCAGATGAAGGGGGGGTGCGCTTGTTGGCGTTTAGCGTCGCCACGGTAACACTTTTGAAAGAGAAAAGTAATGCGTGTAGTCGCAGGATGGAGACGCACATTTTGATGTATAACACATCTGGGTTCACGATACGGTTCGGGCCGTATTAATTCTCGAAGGAATGGCATATATTGCTCCAAAATTACGCGATTAATTCAGAATGTTCAAAATGGCCGACTTCCTGTTCGGTTTCGGCCGTGGCGCCAGGAGACTTTTCTTTAAGTTGCGACATGATACAGGTGTGTAGCGATTTTCGTTCATGTACGTCAAACCGTATTGAGGGGCTTGAGGCGCAAAGTTTTTTCTGTCTGAACCAATCAGATGAAGGGTGGGCGCGCCTTTCGGCGTCTAGCGTCGCCACGGTAACGCTTTTGAAAGAGAAAAGTAATGCGTGGTGTCGGAGGATGGAGACGCACATTTTGATGTATAACACACCTGGGTGCACGTTACGGTTCGAGCCGTATTAACTGCCGAAGGAAGGCATAAATTTCGCCAAAATGACACGATTAATTCAAAATGGCCGACTTCCTGTTCGGTTTCTCGACATGACGCCCAGAGACTTTTCTTTAAGTTGGGCCATGATACAGGTGTGTACCGATTTTCGTGCATGTACGACAAACCGCATTGTGGGGCTTGAGGCACAAAGTTTTCCGGGGGGCGCTGTTGAGCCATTTTGCCAGGCCCATTAATGTAAACCATTAAATATCAAATTTTTCGCCAGGCCTGACTTGCATGCAAAATTTGGTGACTTTTTGGGCACGTTTAGGGGGGCAAAAAGGCCTTCCTTTTGTCAGAAAAATAATACAAAGAATTCCTACAGATACAATAGGGCCTTCGCACTGAAGGTGCTCGGGCCCTAACAAGCAGCGATGAACGGGCCCTCGCACTCACAGCCACCGCCCCCCATAAGCATATCAGAAAAGACACCACCCACGACTTCCTATGTCAAACCATTCAAAAGTTATAGCAGAAAAAGGGGACAACCAATCAGAAGAAGGGGCGGGGCTAATTCAGGCCAATGAAGGTCAAGGACTCCCTACAGAATCTGATGACCCCACTCACGACTCTCTATGTCAAACCATTCAAAAGTTATAGCAGAAAATCGGGACAACCAATCAGAAGAAGGGGCGGAGCTAATTAAGGCCAACGAAGCTTAAGAACTCAGTACAATGTCCCATGACACCACCCACAACTTCCTATGTCAAACCATTAAAAAGTTATAGCAGAAAAAAGGGACAACCAATCAGAAGAAGAGGCGGGGCTAATTCTGGCCAATGAAGGTCAAGGACTCCATAAAGAATCTGATGACACCACCCAGGACTCTCTATGTCAAACCATTCCAATGTTATAGCAGAAAATCAGGACAACCAATCAGAAGAAGGGGCGGGGCTAATTAAGGCCAACGAAGCTTAAGGACTCATTACAGAGTCCCATGACACCACCCACAACTTCCTATGTCAAACCATTCAAAAGTTATGGCAGATAAAAGTATTCTAGGGGGCGCTGTTGAGCCGTTAGGCCACGCCCATTAATGCAAACCATGAAATATCAAATTTATCGCCAAGTCTGGCTTGCATGCAAAATTTGGTGACTTTTGGAGAACTATCAAATATGGACCAATCAGATTTCAAAATGGCCGACTTCCTGTTCGGTTTCGGCCATGGCGCCAAGAGACTTTTCTTTAAGTTGTGCCATGATACAGGTGTGTTGCGATTTTCGTGCATGTACGTGAAACCGTATTGTGGGGCTTGAGGCACAAAGTTTTCCGTGGGGCGCTGTTGAGCCATTTTGCCACGCCCATTAATACAAACCATGAAATATCAAATTTATCGCCAGGCCTGACTTGCATGCAAGATTTGGTGACTTTTGGGGAACTATCAAATATGGACCAATCAGATGAAGGGGGGCGCGCCTTATGGCGTCTAGCGTCGCCACGGTAACACTTTTGAAAGAGAAAAGTAATGCGTGTAGTCGCAGGATGGAGACGCACATTTTGATGTATAACACATCTGGGTTCACGATACGGTTAGGGCCGTATTAATTCTCGAAGGAATGGCATATATTGCTCCAAAATTACGTGATAAATTCAGAATGTTCAAAATGGCCGACTTCCTGTTCGGTTTCGGCCATGGTGCCAAGAGACTTTTCTTTAAGTAGCAACATGATACAGATGTGTACCGATTTTCGTTCATGTACGTCAAACCGTATTATGGGGCTTGAGGCGCAAAGTTTTTTCTGTCTGAACCAATCAGATGAAGGGTGGGCGCGCTTTTTGGCGTCTAGCGTCGCCAAGGTAACGCTTTTGAAAGAGAAAAGTAATGCGTGGTGTCGGAGGATGGAGACGCACATTTTGATGTATAACACACTTGGGTGCACGTTACGGTTCGGGCCGTATTAACTGCCAAACGAATGGCATGAATTTCGCCAAAATGACACGATTAATTCAAAATGGCCGACATCCTGTTTGGTTTCGGGCATGACTCCAAGAGACTTTTCTTTAAGTTGTGTACTGATACAGGTGTGTACCGATTTTCGTGCATGTACGTCAAACCGTATTGTGGGGCTTGAGGCACAACGTTTTCAAGGGGGCGCTGTTGAGCCATTTTGCCGCGCCCATTAATGCAAACCATTAAATATAAAATTTTTCGCCAGGCCTGGCTTGCATGCAAAATTTGGTGACTTTTTGGGCACGTTTAGGGGGGCAAAAAGGCCCTCCTTTCGTCAGAAAAATAATAATAATAATTAAAGCTGCAAGCAGCGATGAACGGGCCCTCGCACTCACTTCCACCGCCCCCCATAAGCATATCAGAAATGACACCACCCACGACTCTCTATGTCAAACCATTCAAAAGTTATAGCAGAAAAAAGGAACAACCAATCAGAAGAAGGGGCGGGGCTAATTCAGGCCAATGAAGGTCAAGGACTCCATACAGAGTCTGATGACACCACCCACGACTCTCTGTGTCAAACCATTCAAAAGTTATGGCAGAAAATCGGGACAACCAATCAGAAGAAGGGGCGGGGCTAATTCAGGCCAATTATGGTCAAGGACTCAATATCAAGTCCCATGACACCACCCACGACTCTTTATGTCAAACCATTCAAAAGTTATGGCAGAGAAAAGTATTCTAGGGGGCGCTGTTGAGCCGTTAGGCAACGCCCATTAATGCAAACCAGGAAATATCAAATTTATCACCAGGCCTGGCTTGCATGCAAAATTTGGTGCCTTTTAGGGAACTATCAAATATGGACCAATCAGATGAAGGGGACGAGCGCTTTTTCGCATCTAGCGTTGCCACGGTAACCCCTTTTGAAAGAGAAAAGTAATGCGTGGTGTCGCAGGATGTAGACGCACATTTTGATGTAAAAAAAATACAAAAATTGCTGACAAAAAATTTTGTCACTCAGCCAGGCTCGAACTCTCGACTTCTGGAACCAAAGACCGCAATGCTGTGGCTGAGCTATGTCTCAGCTTTCCCTTTCCCTTCGACTTACTGGCTTAGGAGGGACCAACACAGTGATAAAATGTCTGGAACTTTTTTTTCCTAATTTTTTAAATATTTGTAAGGTATAAATATTAGTAAAACACTACTATTTTATTACTTTTTCTGTAACCATTCTACCGGGGTTCTAACCGGGCTGAGCACGGGTCTATTTCTGATGTCACCATATTACAGGCAGCTGATTGGTCGGGGAGCGGGGCCGGCACAATCCTCCGCGCCACTGATCGGTCGGGGGGCGGGGCCGTCATCACCCTACTCGCCACTGATTGGTCGGGGGGCGGGGCCGTCATCACCCTACTCGCCACTGATTGGTCGGGGGGCGGGGCCGTCATCACCCTACTCGCCACTGATTGGTCAGGGGGCGGGGCCGTCATCACTCTACTCGCCACTGATTGGTCGGGGGGCGGGGCCAGCAGACGTTTGAATCAGGAAGCGGGACTCTCTATGTCAAACCATTCCAAAGTTATAGCAGAAAATCGGGACAACCAATCAGAAGAAGGGGCGGGGCTAATTAAGACCAACGAAGCTTAAGAACTCATTACAGAGTCCCATGACACCACCCACGACTTCCTATGTCAAACCATTCAAAAGTTATGGCAGATAAAAGTATTCTAGGGGGCGCTGTTGAGCCGTTAGGCCACGCCCATTAATGCAAACCATGAAATATCAAATTTATCGCCAAGTCTGGCTTGCATGCAAAATTTGGTGACTTTTGGAGAACTATCAAATATGGACCAATCACATGAAGGGGGGGCGCGCCTTTTGGCATCTAGCGTCACCACGGTAACACTTTTGAAAGAGAAAAGTAATGCGTGTAGTCGCAGGATGTAGACGCACATTTTGATGTATAACACACCTGGGTGCACATTACGGTTCGGGCTGAATTAACTGCCGAAGGAATGGCATAAATTTCGCCAAGATGACACAATTTATTCAAAATGGCCGACATCCTGTTCGGTTTCGGCCATGGCTCCAAGAGACTTTTCTTTAAGTTGTGTACTGATACAGGTGTGTAGCGATTTTCGTGCATGTACGTCAAACCGTATTGTGGGGCTTGAGGCACAAAGTTTTCCGGGGGGCGCTGTTGAGCCATTTTGCCACGCCCATTAATGCAAACCATGAAATATCAAATTTATCGCCAGGCCTGGCTTGCATGCCAAATTTGGTGCCTTTTGGGGAACTATCAAATATGGACCAATCAGATGAAGGGGGGGTGCGCTTGTTGGCGTCTAGCGTCGCCACGGTAACACTTTTCAAAGAGAAAAGTAATGCGTGTAGTCGCAGGATGGAGACGCACATTTTGATGTATAACACATCTGGGTTCACGATACGGTTCGGGCTGAATTAACTCTCGAAGGAATGGCATATATTGCTCCAAAATTACGCAATTAATTCAGAATGTTCAAAATGGCCGACTTCCTGTTTGGTTTCGGCCATGGCGCCAAGAGACTTTTCTTTAAGTTGCGACATGATACAGGTGTGTACCGATTTTCGTTCATGTACGTCAAACCGTATTATGGGGCTTGAGGCGCAAAGTTTTTTCTGTCGAACCAATCA
The DNA here is from genome assembly GCF_033807715.1 of Cololabis saira. Lineage (NCBI taxonomy): Eukaryota > Metazoa > Chordata > Actinopteri > Beloniformes > Belonidae > Cololabis > Cololabis saira. Next base: position 35,043,181 of record NC_084593.1, on the reverse strand, counting down.
GATGAAGGGTGGGCACGCTTTTTGGCGTCTAGCGTCGCCACGGTAACGCTTTTGAAAGAGAAAAGTAATGCGTGTGGTCGCAGGAGGGAGACGCACATTTTGATGTATAACACACTTGGGGGCACGTTACGGTTCGGGCTGAATTAACTTTCGAAGGAATGGCATAAATTTCGCCAAAATGACACGACTAATTCAAAATGGCCGACATCCTGTTCGGTTTCGGGCATGACGGCAAGAGACTTTTCTTTAAGTTGTCCCATGATACAGGT